>NW_026973198.1:0-48212 GCF_036711695.1 Zophobas morio | reverse complement strand
GTTTTCTTGTACTTTTAAGCCAATCAGATACCCTACGGGCTCGGAAAGTGCAA
This sequence comes from Zophobas morio, assembly GCF_036711695.1. Classification (NCBI taxonomy): domain Eukaryota; kingdom Metazoa; phylum Arthropoda; class Insecta; order Coleoptera; family Tenebrionidae; genus Zophobas; species Zophobas morio. The sequence continues at coordinate 48,159 of NW_026973198.1, read as the reverse complement.
CGAAACCATCAAATTTTAGCTAGAAACTGTATTTTTGTATATTTTTATTGAATTTGAACTATATTTCAACGTTTTTGATGGTTCTGAGCCACCAAACACACTTAAAGCATGCAGAATCGACTCAGAATAGGAAAAGGAGACGTTTAGGTCAATTTTATGCATTCTGGCGTTCGTAGATACAAGAAAACTGTTAAAATTCTTCAGAAACGTCACTTTTGAAGTGTTTTCTTGTACTTTTAAGCCAATCAGATACCCTACGGGCTCGGAAAGTGCAACGAAACCATCAAATTTTAGCTAGAAACTGTATTTTTGTATATTTTTATTGAATTTGAACTATATTTCAACGTTTTTTGATGGTTCTGAGCCACCAAACACACTTAAAGCATGCAGAATCGACTCAGAATAGGAAAAGGAGACGTTTAGGTCAATTTTATGCATTCTAGCGTTCGTAGATACAAGAAAACTGTTAAAATTCTTCAGAAACGTCACTTTTGAAGTGTTTTCTTGTACTTTTAAGCCAATCAGATACCCTACGGGCTCGGAAAGTGCAACGAAACCATCAAATTTTAGCTAGAAACTGCATTTTTGTCGATTTTTATTGAATTTGAACTATATTTCAACGTTTTTTGATGGTTCTGAGCCACCAAACACACTTAAATCATGCAGAATCGACTCAGAATAGGAAAAGGAGATGTTTAGGTCAATTTTATGCATTCTGGCGTTCGTAGATACAAGAAAACTGTTAAAATTCTTCAGAAACGTCACTTTTGAAGTGTTTTCTTGTACTTTTAAGCCAATCAGATACCCTACGGGCTCGGAAAGTGCAACGAAACCATCAAATTTTAGCTAGAAACTGTATTTTTGTCGATTTTTATTGAATTTGAACTATATTTCAACGTTTTTTGATGGTTCTGAGCCACCAAACACACTTAAAGCATGCAGAATCGACTCAGAATAGGAAAAGGAGACGTTTAGGTCAATTTTATGCATTCTGGCGTTCGTTGATACAAGAAAACTGTTAAAATTCTTCAGAAACGTCACTTTTGAAGTGTTTTCTTGTACTTTTAAGCCAATCAGATACCCTACGGGCTCGGAAAGTGCAACGAAACCATCAAATTTTAGCTAGAAACTGTATTTTTGTCGATTTTTATTGAATTTGAACTATATTTCAACGTTTTTTGATGGTTCTGAGCCACCAAACACACTTAAAGCATGCAGAATCGACTCAGAATAGGAAAAGGAGACGTTTAGGTCAATTTTATGCATTCTGGCGTTCGTAGATACAAGAAAACTGTTAAAATTCTTCAGAAACGTCACTTTTGAAGTGTTTTCTTGTACTTTTAAGCCAATCAGATACCCTACGGGCTCGGAAAGTGCAACGAAACCATCAAATTTTAGCTAGAAACTGTATTTTTGTCGATTTTTATTGAATTTGAACTATATTTCAACGTTTTTTGATGGTTCTGAGCCACCAAACACACTTAAAGCATGCAGAATCGACTCAGAATAGGAAAAGGAGACGTTTAGGTCAATTTTATGCATTCTGGCGTTCGTAGATACAAGAAAACTGTTAAAATTCTTCAGAAACGTCACTTTTGAAGTGTTTTCTTGTACTTTTAAGCCAATCAGATACCCTACGGGCTCGGAAAGTGCAACGAAACCATCAAATTTTAGCTAGAAACTGTATTTTTGTCGATTTTTATTGAATTTGAACTATATTTCAACGTTTTTTGATGGTTCTGAGCCACCAAACACACTTAAAGCATGCAGAATCGACTCAGAATAGGAAAAGGAGACGTTTAGGTCAATTTTATGCATTCTGGCGTTCGTAGATACAAGAAAACTGTTAAAATTCTTCAGAAACGTCACTTTTGAAGTGTTTTCTTGTACTTTTAAGCCAATCAGATACCCAACGGGCTCGGAAAGTGCAACGAAACCATCAAATTTTAGCTAGAAACTGTATTTTTGTCGATTTTTATTGAATTTGAACTATATTTCAACGTTTTTTGATGGTTCTGAGCCACCAAACACACTTAAAGCATGCAGAATCGACTCAGAATAGGAAAGGAGACGTTTAGGTCAATTTTATGCATTCTGGCGTTCGTAGATACAAGAAAACTGTTAAAATTCTTCAGAAACGTCACTTTTGAAGTGTTTTCTTGTACTTTTAAGCCAATCAGATACCCTACGGGCTCGGAAAGTGCAACGAAACCATCAAATTTTAGCTAGAAACTGTATTTTTGTCGATTTTTATTGAATTTGAACTATATTTCAACGTTTTTTGATGGTTCTGAGCCACCAAACACACTTAAAGCATGCAGAATCGACTCAGAATAGGAAAAGGAGACGTTTAGGTCAATTTTATGCATTCTGGCGTTCGTAGATACAAGAAAACTGTTAAAATTCTTCAGAAACGTCACTTTTGAAATGTTTTCTTGTACTTTTAAGCCAATCAGATACCCAACGGGCTCGGAAAGTGCAACGAAACCATCAAATTTTAGCTAGAAACTGTATTTTTGTCGATTTTTATTGAATTTGAACTATATTTCAACGTTTTTTGATGGTTCTGAGCCACCAAACACACTTAAAGCATGCAGAATCGACTCAGAATAGGAAAAGGAGACGTTTAGGTCAATTTTATGCATTCTGGCGTTCGTGGATACAAGAAAACTGTTAAAATTCTTCAGAAACGTCACTTTTGAAGAGTTTTCTTGTACTTTTAAGCCAATCAGATACCCTACGGGCTCGGAAAGTGCAACGAAACCATCAAATTTTAGCTAGAAAATGTATTTTTGTCGATTTTTATTGAATTTGAACTATATTTCAACGTTTTTTGATGGTTCTGAGCCACCAAACACACTTAAAGCATGCAGAATCGACTCAGAATAGGAAAAGGAGACGTTTAGGTCAATTTTATGCATTCTGGCGTTCGTAGATACAAGAAAACTGTTAAAATTCTTCAGAAACGTCACTTTTGAAGTGTTTTCTTGTACTTTTAAGCCAATCAGATACCCTACGGGCTCGGAAAGTGCAACGAAACCATCAAATTTTAGCTAGAAACTGTATTTTTGTCGATTTTTATTGAATTTGAACTATATTTCAACGTTTTTTTGATGGTTCTGAGCCACCAAACACACTTAAAGCATGCAGAATCGACTCAGAATAGGAAAAGGAGACGTTTAGGTCAATTTTATGCATTCTGGCGTTCGTAGATACAAGAAAACTGTTAAAATTCTTCAGAAACGTCACTTTTGAAGTGTTTTCTTGTACTTTTAAGCCAATCAGATACCCTACGGTCTCGGAAAGTGCAACGAAACCATCAAATTTTAGCTAGAAACTGTATTTTTGTCGATTTTTATTGAATTTGAACTATATTTCAACGTTTTTTGATGGTTCTGAGCCACCAAACACACTTAAAGCATGCAGAATCGACTCAGAATAGGAAAAGGAGACGTTTAGGTCAATTTTATGCATTCTGGCGTTCGTAGATACAAGAAAACTGTTAAAATTCTTCAGAAACGTCACTTTTGAAGTGTTTTCTTGTACTTTTAAGCCAATCAGATACCCTACGGGCTCGGAAAGTGCAACGAAACCATCAAATTTTAGCTAGAAACTGTATTTTTGTCGATTTTTATTGAATTTGAACTATATTTCAACGTTTTTTGATGGTTCTGAGCCACCAAACACACTTAAAGCATGCAGAATCGACTCAGAATAGGAAAAGGAGACGTTTAGGTCAATTTTATGCATTCTGGAGTTCGTAGATACAAGAAAACTGTTAAAATTCTTCAGAAACGTCACTTTTGAAATGTTTTCTTGTACTTTTAAGCCAATCAGATACCCCACGGGCTCGGAAAGTGCAACGAAACCATCAAATTTTAGCTAGAAACTGTATTTTTGTCGATTTTTATTGAATTTGAACTATATTTCAACGTTTTTTGATGGTTCTGAGCCACCAAACACACTTAAAGCATGCAGCATCGACTCAGAATAGGAAAAGGAGACGTTTAGGTCAATTTTATGCATTCTGGCGTTCGTAGATACAAGAAAACTGTTAAAATTCTTCAGAAACGTCACTTTTGAAGTGTTTTCTTGTACTTTTAAGCCAATCAGATACCCTACGGGCTCGGAAAGTGCAACGAAACCATCAAATTTTAGCTAGAAACTGTATTTTTGTATATTTTTATTGAATTTGAACTATATTTCAACGTTTTTTGATGGTTCTGAGCCACCAAACACACTTAAAGCATGCAGAATCGACTCAGAATAGGAAAAGGAGACGTTTAGGTCAATTTTATGCATTCTGGCGTTCGTAGATACAAGAAAACTGTTAAAATTCTTCAGAAACGTCACTTTTGAAGTGTTTTCTTGTACTTTTAAGCCAATCAGATACCCTACGGGCTCGGAAAGTGCAACGAAACCATCAAATTTTAGCTAGAAACTGTATTTTTGTATATTTTTATTGAATTTGAACTATATTTCAACGTTTTTTGATGGTTCTGAGCCACCAAACACACTTAAAGCATGCAGAATCGACTCAGAATAGGAAAAGGAGACGTTTAGGTCAATTTTATGCATTCTGGCGTTCGTAGATACAAGAAAACTGTTAAAATTCTTCAGAAACGTCACTTTTGAAGTGTTTTCTTGTACTTTTAAGCCAATCAGATACCCTACGGGCTCGGAAAGTGCAACGAAACCATCAAATTTTAGCTAGAAACTGCATTTTTGTCGATTTTTATTGAATTTGAACTATATTTCAACGTTTTTTGATGGTTCTGAGCCACCAAACACACTTAAAGCATGCAGAATCGACTCAGAATAGGAAAAGGAGATGTTTAGGTCAATTTTATGCATTCTGGCGTTCGTAGATACAAGAAAACTGTTAAAATTCTTCAGAAACGTCACTTTTGAAGTGTTTTCTTGTACTTTTAAGCCAATCAGATACCCTACGGGCTCGGAAAGTGCAACGAAACCATCAAATTTTAGCTAGAAACTGTATTTTTGTCGATTTTTATTGAATTTGAACTATATTTCAACGTTTTTTGATGGTTCTGAGCCACCAAACACACTTAAAGCATGCAGAATCGACTCAGAATAGGAAAAGGAGACGTTTAGGTCAATTTTATGCATTCTGGCGTTCGTTGATACAAGAAAACTGTTAAAATTCTTCAGAAACGTCACTTTTGAAGTGTTTTCTTGTACTTTTAAGCCAATCAGATACCCTACGGGCTCGGAAAGTGCAACGAAACCATCAAATTTTAGCTAGAAACTGTATTTTTGTCGATTTTTATTGAATTTGAACTATATTTCAACGTTTTTTGATGGTTCTGAGCCACCAAACACACTTAAAGCATGCAGAATCGACTCAGAATAGGAAAAGGAGACGTTTAGGTCAATTTTATGAATTCTGGAGTTCGTAGATACAAGAAAACTGTTAAAATTCTTCAGAAACGTCACTTTTGAAGTGTTTTCTTGTACTTTTAAGCCAATCAGATACCCTACGGGCTCGGAAAGTGCAACCAAACCATCAAATTTTAGCTAGAAACTGTATTTTTGTCGATTTTTATTGAATTTGAACTATATTTCAATTTTTTTTGATGGTTCTGAGCCACCAAACACACTTAAAGCATGCAGAATCGACTCAAAATAGGAAAAGGAGACGTTTAGGTCAATTTTATGCATTCTGGCGTTCGTAGATACAAGAAAACTGTTAAAATTCTTCAGAAACGTCACTTTTGAAGTGTTTTCTTGTACTTTTAAGCCAATCAGATACCCTACGGGCTCGGAAAGTGCAACGAAACCATCAAATTTTAGCTAGAAACTGTATTTTTGTCGATTTTTATTGAATTTGAACTATATTTCAACGTTTTTTGATGGTTCTGAGCCACCAAACACACTTAAAGCATGCAGAATCGACTCAGAATAGGAAAAGGAGACGTTTAGGTCAATTTTATGCATTCTGGCGTTCGTAGATACAAGAAAACTGTTAAAATTCTTCAGAAACGTCACTTTGGAAGTGTTTTCTTGTACTTTTAAGCCAATCAGATACCCTACGGGCTCGGAAAGTGCAACGAAACCATCAAATTTTAGCTAGAAACTGTATTTTTGTCGATTTTTATTGAATTTGAACTATATTTCAACGTTTTTTGATGGTTCTGAGCCACCAAACACACTTAAAGCATGCAGAATCGACTCAGAATAGAAAAAGGAGACGTTTAGGTCAATTTTATGCATTCTGGCGTTCGTAGATACAAGAAAACTGTTAAAATTCTTCAGAAACGTCACTTTTGAAGTGTTTTCTTGTACTTTTAAGCCAATCAGATACCCTACCGGCTCGGAAAGTGCAACGAAACCATCAAATTTTAGCTAGAAACTGTATTTTTGTCGATTTTTATTGAATTTGAACTATATTTCAACGTTTTTTGATGGTTCTGAGCCACCAAACACACTTAAAGCATGCAGAATCGACTCAGAATAGGAAAAGGAGACGTTTAGGTCAATTTTATGCATTCTGGCGTTCGTAGATACAAGAAAACTGTTAAAATTCTTCGGAAACGTCACTTTTGAAGTGTTTTCTTGTACTTTTAAGCCAATCAGATACCCTACGGGCTCGGAAAGTGCAACGAAACCATCAAATTTTAGCTAGAAACTGTATTTTTGTCGATTTTTATTGAATTTGAACTATATTTCAACGTTTTTTGATGGTTCTGAGCCACCAAACACACTTAAAGCATGCAGAATCGACTCAGAATAGGAAAAGGAGACGTTTAGGTCAATTTTATGCATTCTGGCGTTCGTAGATACAAGAAAACTGTTAAAATTCTTCAGAAACGTCACTTTTGAAGTGTTTTCTTGTACTTTTAAGCCAATCAGATACCCTACGGGCTCGGAAAGTGCAACCAAACCATCAAATTTTAGCTAGAAACTGTATTTTTGTCGATTTTTATTGAATTTGAACTATATTTCAACGTTTTTTGATGGTTCTGAGCCACCAAACACACTTAAAGCATGCAGAATCGACTCAGAATAGGAAAAGGAGACGTTTAGGTCAATTTTATGCATTCTGGCGTTCGTAGATACAAGAAAACTGTTAAAATTCTTCAGAAACGTCACTTTTGAAGTGTTTTCTTGTACTTTTAAGCCAATCAGATACCCTACGGGCTCGGAAAGTGCAACGAAACCATCAAATTTTAGCTAGAAACTGTATTTTTGTATTTTTATTGAATTTGAACTATATTTCATCGTTTTTTGATGGTTCTGAGCCACCAAACACACTTAAAGCATGCAGAATCGACTCAGAATAGGAAAAGGAGACGTTTAGGTCAATTTTATGCATTCTGGGGTTCGTAGATACAAGAAAACTGTTAAAATTCTTCAGAAACGTCACTTTTGAAGTGTTTTCTTGTACTTTTAAGCCAATCAGATGCCCTACGGGCTCGGAAAGTGCAACGAAACCAACAATTTTAGCTAGAAACTGTATTTTTGTCGATTTTTATTGAATTTGAACTATATTTCAACGTTTTTTGATGGTTCTGAGCCACCAAACACACTTAAAGCATGCAGAATCGACTCAGAATAGGAAAAGGAGACGTTTAGGTCAATTTTATGCATTCTGGCGTTCGTAGATACAAGAAAACTGTTAAAATTCTTCAGAAACGTCACTTTTGAAGTGTTTTCTTGTACTTTTAAGCCAATCAGATACCCTACGGGCTCGGAAAGTGCAACGAAACCATCAAATTTTAGCTAGAAACTGTATTTTTGTCGATTTTTATTGAATTTGAACTATATTTCAACGTTTTTTGATGGTTCTGAGCCACCAAACACACTTAAAGCATGCAGAATCGACTCAGAATAGGAAAAGGAGACGTTTAGGTCAATTTTATGCATTCTGGCGTTCGTAGATACAAGAAAACTGTTAAAATTCTTCAGAAACGTCACTTTTGAAGTGTTTTCTTGTACTTTTAAGCCAATCAGATACCCTACGGGCTCGGAAAGTGCAACGAAACCATCAAATTTTAGCTAGAAACTGTATTTTTGTCGATTTTTATTGAATTTGAACTATATTTCAACGTTTTTTGATGGTTCTGAGCCACCAAACACACTTAAAGCATGCAGAATCGACTCAGAATAGGAAAAGGAGACGTTTAGGTCAATTTTATGCATTCTGGCGTTCGTAGATACAAGAAAACTGTTAAAATTCTTCAGAAACGTCACTTTTGAAGTGTTTTCTTGTACTTTTAAGCCAATCAGATACCCTACGGGCTCGGAAAGTGCAACGAAACCATCAAATTTTAGCTAGAAACTGTATTTTTGTCGATTTTTATTGAATTTGAACTATATTTCAACGTTTTTTGATGGTTCTGAGCCACCAAACACACTTAAAGCATGCAGAATCGACTCAGAATAGGAAAAGGAGACGTTTAGGTCAATTTTATGCATTCTGGCGTTCGTAGATACAAGAAAACTGTTAAAATTCTTCAGAAACGTCACTTTTGAAGTGTTTTCTTGTACTTTTAAGCCAATCAGATACCCTACGGGCTCGGAAAGTGCAACGAAACCATCAAATTTTAGCTAGAAACTGTATTTTTGTCGATTTTTATTGAATTTGAACTATATTTCAACGTTTTTTGATGGTTCTGAGCCACCAAACACACTTAAAGCATGCAGAATCGACTCAGAATAGGAAAAGGAGACGTTTAGGTCAATTTTATGCATTCTGGCGTTCGTAGATACAAGAAAACTGTTAAAATTCTTCAGAAACGTCACTTTTGAAGTGTTTTCTTGTACTTTTAAGCCAATCAGATACCCTACGGGCTCGGAAAGTGCAACGAAACCATCAAATTTTAGCTAGAAACTGTATTTTTGTCGATTTTTATTGAATTTGAACTATATTTCAACGTTTTTTGATGGTTCTGAGCCACCAAACACACTTAAAGCATGCAGAATCGACTCAGAATAGGAAAAGGAGACGTTTAGGTCAATTTTATGCATTCTGGCGTTCGTAGATACAAGAAAACTGTTAAAATTCTTCAGAAACGTCACTTTTGAAGTGTTTTCTTGTACTTTTAAGCCAATCAGATAACCTACGGGCTCGGAAAGTGCAACGAAACCATCAAATTTTAGCTAGAAACTGTATTTTTGTCGATTTTTATTGAATTTGAACTATATTTCAACGTTTTTTGATGGTTCTGAGCCACCAAACACACTTAAAGCATGCAGAATCGACTCAGAATAGGAAAAGGAGACGTTTAGGTCAATTTTATGCATTCTGGCGTTCGTAGATACAAGAAAACTGTTAAAATTCTTCAGAAACGTCACTTTTGAAGTGTTTTCTTGTACTTTTAAGCCAATCAGATACCCTACGGGCTCGGAAAGTGCAACGAAACCATCAAATTTTAGCTAGAAACTGTATTTTTGTCGATTTTTATTGAATTTGAACTATATTTCAACGTTTTTTGATGGTTCTGAGCCACCAAACACACTTAAAGCATGCAGAATCGACTCAGAATAGGAAAAGGAGACGTTTAGGTCAATTTTATGCATTCTGGCGTTCGTAGATACAAGAAAACTGTTAAAATTCTTCAGAAACGTCACTTTTGAAGTGTTTTCTTGTACTTTTAAGCCAATCAGATACCCTACGGGCTCGGAAAGTGCAACGAAACCATCAAATTATAGCTAGAAACTGTATTTTTGTCGATTTTTATTGAATTTGAACTATATTTCAACGTTTTTTGATGGTTCTGAGCCACCAAACACACTTAAAGCATGCAGAATCGACTCAGAATAGGAAAAGGAGACGTTTAGGTCAATTTTATGCATTCTGGCGTTCGTAGATACAAGAAAACTGTTAAAATTCTTCAGAAACGTCACTTTTGAAGTGTTTTCTTGTACTTTTAAGCCAATCAGATACCCAACGGGCTCGGAAAGTGCAACGAAACCATCAAATTTTAGCTAGAAACTGTATTTTTGTCGATTTTTATTGAATTTGAACTATATTTCAACGATTTTTGATGGTTCTGAGCCACCAAACACACTTAAAGCATGCAGAATCGACTCAGAATAGGAAAAGGAGACGTTTAGGTCAATTTTATGCATTCTGGCGTTCGTAGATACAAGAAAACTGTTAAAATTCTTCAGAAACGTCACTTTTGAAGTGTTTTCTTGTACTTTTAAGCCAATCAGATACCCTACGGGCTCGGAAAGTGCAACGAAACCATCAAATTTTAGCTAGAAACTGTATTTTTGTCGATTTTTATTGAATTTGAACTATATTTCTACGTTTTTTGATGGTTCTGAGCCACCAAACACACTTAAAGCATGCAGAATCGACTCAGAATAGGAAAAGGAGACGTTTAGGTCAATTTTATGCATTCTGGCGTTCGTAGATACAAGAAAACTGTTAAAATTCTTCAGAAACGTCACTTTTGAAGTGTTTTCTTGTACTTTTAAGCCAATCAGATACCCAACGGGCTCGGAAAGTGCAACGAAACCATCAAATTTTAGCTAGAAACTGTATTTTTGTCGATTTTTATTGAATTTGAACTATATTTCAACGTTTTTTGATGGTTCTGAGCCACCAAACACACTTAAAGCATGCAGAATCGACTCAGAATAGGAAAAGGAAACGTTTAGGTCAATTTTATGCATTCTGGCGTTCGTAGATACAAGAAAACTGTTAAAATTCTTCAGAAACGTCACTTTTGAAGTGTTTTCTTGTACTTTTAAGCCAATCAGATACCCTACGGGCTCGGAAAGTGCAACGAAACCATCAAATTTTAGCTAGAAACTGTATTTTTGTCGATTTTTATTGAATTTGAACTATATTTCAACGTTTTTTGATGGTTCTGAGCCACCAAACACACTTAAAGCATGCAGAATCGACTCAGAATAGGAAAAGGAGACGTTTAGGTCAATTTTATGCATTCTGGCGTTCGTAGATACAAGAAAACTGTTAAAATTCTTCAGAAACGTCACTTTTGAAGTGTTTTCTTGTACTTTTAAGCCAATCAGATACCCTACGGGCTCGGAAAGTGCAACGAAACCATCAAATTTTAGCTAGAAACTGTATTTTTGTCGATTTTTATTGAATTTGAACTATATTTCAACGTTTTTTGATGGTTCTGAGCCACCAAACACACTTAAAGCATGCAGAATCGACTCAGAATAGGAAAAGGAGACGTTTAGGTCAATTTTATGCATTCTGGCGTTCGTAGATACAAGAAAACTGTTAAAATTCTTCAGAAACGTCACTTTTGAAGTGTTTTCTTGTACTTTTAAGCCAATCAGATACCCTACGGGCTCGGAAAGTGCAACGAAACCATCAAATTTTAGCTAGAAACTGTATTTTTGTCGATTTTTATTGAATTTGAACTATATTTCAACGTTTTTTGATGGTTCTGAGCCACCAAACACACTTAAAGCATGCAGAATCGACTCAGAATAGGAAAAGGAGACGTTTAGGTCAATTTTATGCATTCTGGCGTTCGTAGATACAAGAAAACTGTTAAAATTCTTCAGAAACGTCACTTTTGAAGTGTTTTCTTGTACTTTTAAGCCAATCAGATACCCTACGGGCTCGGAAAGTGCAACGAAACCATCAAATTTTAGCTAGAAACTGTATTTTTGTCGATTTTTATTGAATTTGAACTATATTTCAACGTTTTTTGATGGTTCTGAGCCACCAAACACACTTAAAGCATGCAGAATCGACTCAGAATAGGAAAAGGAGACGTTTAGGTCAATTTTATGCATTCTGGCGTTCGTAGATACAAGAAAACTGTTAAAATTCTTCAGAAACGTCACTTTTGAAGTGTTTTCTTGTACTTTTAAGCCAATCAGATACCCTACGGGCTCGGAAAGTGCAACGAAACCATCAAATTTTAGCTAGAAACTGTATTTTTGTCGATTTTTATTGAATTTGAACTATATTTCAACGTTTTTTGATGGTTCTGAGCCACCAAACACACTTAAAGCATGCAGAATCGACTCAGAATAGGAAAAGGAGACGTTTAGGTCAATTTTATGCATTCTGGCGTTCGTAGATACAAGAAAACTGTTAAAATTCTTCAGAAACGTCACTTTTGAAGTGTTTTCTTGTACTTTTAAGCCAATCAGATACCCTACGGGCTCGGAAAGTGCAACGAAACCATCAAATTTTAGCTAGAAACTGTATTTTTGTCGATTTTTATTGAATTTGAACTATATTTCAACGTTTTTTGATGGTTCTGAGCCACCAAACACACTTAAAGCATGCAGAATCGACTCAGAATAGGAAAAGGAGACGTTTAGGTCAATTTTATGCATTCTGGCGTTCGTAGATACAAGAAAACTGTTAAAATTCTTCAGAAACGTCACTATTGAAGTGTTTTCTTGTACTTTTAAGCCAATCAGATACCCTACGGGCTCGGAAAGTGCAACGAAACCATCAAATTTTAGCTAGAAACTGTATTTTTGTCGATTTTTATTGAATTTGAACTATATTTCAACGTTTTTTGATGGTTCTGAGCCACCAAACACACTTAAAGCATGCAGAATCGACTCAGAATAGGAAAAGGAGACGTTTAGGTCAATTTTATGCATTCTGGCGTTCGTAGATACAAGAAAACTGTTAAAATTCTTCAGAAACGTCACTTTTGAAGTGTTTTCTTGTACTTTTAAGCCAATCAGATACCCTACGGGCTCGGAAAGTGCAACGAAACCATCAAATTTTAGCTAGAAACTGTATTTTTGTCGATTTTTATTGAATTTGAACTATATTTCAACGTTTTTTGATGGTTCTGAGCCACCAAACACACTTAAAGCATGCAGAATCGACTCAGAATAGGAAAAGGAGACGTTTAGGTCAATTTTATGCATTCTGGCGTTCGTAGATACAAGAAAACTGTTAAAATTCTTCAGAAACGTCACTTTTGAAGTGTTTTCTTGTACTTTTAAGCCAATCAGATACCCTACGGGCTCGGAAAGTGCAACGAAACCATCAAATTTTAGCTAGAAACTGTATTTTTGTCGATTTTTATTGAATTTGAACTATATTTCAACGTTTTTTGATGGTTCTGAGCCACCAAACACACTTAAAGCATGCAGAATCGACTCAGAATAGGAAAAGGAGACGTTTAGGTCAATTTTATGCATTCTGGCGTTCGTAGATACAAGAAAACTGTTAAAATTCTTCAGAAACGTCACTTTTGAAGTGTTTTCTTGTACTTTTAAGCCAATCAGATACCTTACGGGCTCGGAAAGTGCAACGAAACCATCAAATTTTAGCTAGAAACTGTATTTTTGTCGATTTTTATTGAATTTGAACTATATTTCAACGTTTTTTGATGGTTCTGAGCCACCAAACACACTTAAAGCATGCAGAATCGACTCAGAATAGGAAAAGGAGACGTTTAGGTCAATTTTATGCATTCTGGCGTTCGTAGATACAAGAAAACTGTTAAAATTCTTGAGAAACGTCACTTTTGAAGTGTTTTCTTGTACTTTTAAGCCAATCAGATACCCTACGGGCTCGGAAAGTGCAACGAAACCATCAAATTTTAGCTAGAAACTGTATTTTTGTCGATTTTTATTGAATTTGAACTATATTTCAACGTTTTTTGATGGTTCTGAGCCACCAAACACACTTAAAGCATGCGGAATCGACTCAGAATAGGAAAAGGAGACGTTTAGGTCAATTTTATGCATTCTGGCGTTCGTAGATACAAGAAAACTGTTAAAATTCTTCAGAAACGTCACTTTTGAAGTGTTTTCTTGTACTTTTAAGCCAATCAGATACCCCACGGGCTCGGAAAGTGCAACGAAACCATCAAATTTTAGCTAGAAACTGTATTTTTGTCGATTTTTATTGAATTTGAACTATATTTCAACGTTTTTTGATGGTTCTGAGCCACCAAACACACTTAAAGCATGCAGAATCGACTCAGAATAGGAAAAGGAGACGTTTAGGTCAATTTTATGCATTCTGGCGTTCGTAGATACAAGAAAACTGTTAAAATTCTTCAGAAACGTCACTTTTGAAGTGTTTTCTTGTACTTTTAAGCCAATCAGATACCCTACGGGCTCGGAAAGTGCAACGAAACCATCAAATTTTAGCTAGAAACTGTATTTTTGTCGATTTTTATTGAATTTGAACTATATTTCAACGTTTTTTGATGGTTCTGAGCCACCAAACACACTTAAAGCATGCAGAATCGACTCAGAATAGGAAAAGGAGACGTTTAGGTCAATTTTATGCATTCTGGCGTTCGTAGATACAAGAAAACTGTTAAAATTCTTCAGAAACGTCACTTTTGAAGTGTTTTCTTGTACTTTTAAGCCAATCAGATACCCTACGGGCTCGGAAAGTGCAACGAAACCATCAAATTTTAGCTAGAAACTGTATTTTTGTCGATTTTTATTGAATTTGAACTATATTTCAACGTTTTTTGATGGTTCTGAGCCACCAAACACACTTAAAGCATGCAGAATCGACTCAGAATAGGAAAAGGAGACGTTTAGGTCAATTTTATGCATTCTGGCGTTCGTAGATACAAGAAAACTGTTAAAATTCTTCAGAAACGTCACTTTTGAAGTGTTTTCTTGTACTTTTAAGCCAATCAGATACCCTACGGGCTCGGAAAGTGCAACGAAACCATCAAATTTTAGCTAGAAACTGTATTTTTGTCGATTTTTATTGAATTTGAACTATATTTCAACGTTTTTTGATGGTTCTGAGCCACCAAACACACTTAAAGCATGCAGAATCGACTCAGAATAGGAAAAGGAGACGTTTAGGTCAATTTTATGCATTCTGGCGTTCGTAGATACAAGAAAACTGTTAAAATTCTTCAGAAACGTCACTTTTGAAGTGTTTTCTTGTACTTTTAAGCCAATCAGATACCCTACGGGCTCGGAAAGTGCAACGAAACCATCAAATTTTAGCTAGAAACTGTATTTTTGTCGATTTTTATTGAATTTGAACTATATTTCAACGTTTTTTGATGGTTCTGAGCCACCAAACACACTTAAAGCATGCAGAATCGACTCAGAATAGGAAAAGGAGACGTTTAGGTCAATTTTATGCATTCTGGCGTTCGTAGATACAAGAAAACTGTTAAAATTCTTCAGAAACGTCACTTTTGAAGTGTTTTCTTGTACTTTTAAGCCAATCAGATACCCTACGGGCTCGGAAAGTGCAACGAAACCATCAAATTTTAGCTAGAAACTGTATTTTTGTCGATTTTTATTGAATTTGAACTATATTTCAACGTTTTTTGATGGTTCTGAGCCACCAAACACACTTAAAGCATGCAGAATCGACTCAGAATAGGAAAAGGAGACGTTTAGGTCAATTTTATGCATTCTGGCGTTCGTAGATACAAGAAAACTGTTAAAATTCTTCAGAAACGTCACTTTTGAAGTGTTTTCTTGTACTTTTAAGCCAATCAGATACCCTACGGGCTCGGAAAGTGCAACGAAACCATCAAATTTTAGCTAGAAACTGTATTTTTGTCGATTTTTATTGAATTTGAACTATATTTAATGATGTCGACAAATCATTTCTCATTGGTGACTTCAATGTGCATTTCACTAACGAGTCGGATAATGATAGAAGGCTTATTATTATAAATAATTTTATGGAATTTTTTAATTTCACTCAGTTCAATAATATCCCCAATAATCATGGATTTATATTAGATCTTGTATTTTCTGATTTAGTATGTGGTGTTAGTAAATTTGATGAAGCATTTGTACCTGTTGACGCACATCATCCCTGCTTAGTAATAAATTTGTCTTATGCACATAATCACTATAAAGAGTTTATACCAGATTTTATACCCCGTACATATAATTTTTCAAAAGCAGACTTTGCTACTATGTACAAAATATTCTCAGAAATAGACTGGTCCTTGTTATATAATTGTTCTGATGTTGATGATGCGTGCAATATTTTTTACGATTTAATTTATTCCACATTTGATTATACAGTCCCGTATACTGTTTGTAAACACGACAAGGGATACCCTATCTGGTTTACCCGTTCAATAATTAGTAAAATCAAATTAAAAAATAAGGCTCATAAAAAATTCAAGTTAAGTAAGCAATCTGCAGACTATGAGTATTACAAGGCAGTAAGATCTCAAGTAAAAACGATGATAAGGTTTGCATATGAAAATTATATTAGCAAAATTGAAGGTAATTTAGTTTCAGATCCTAAGACATTTTGGAACTACATTCGTGGTAAAAAAAGTCACACCAGGATACCTGGTCAAATGACATATAATGACTCTCAACTTGACAATGCTGATGCTATTGTTAATGCTTTCGCCCATTTTTTTCAAAGTGTCTATATTGAATCAAATTCAAATTCATGTAACAAACCATGTGATAAGCAGTCAGGTGAAAGTTTCCCGAATATCGCTGTACATTGCTTCTCTCTGTCAGATGTGCGTCTTGCCTTAAAGCAAGTTAAAAATAAAAAAACTGCAGGATTAGACTTGGTACCAGCTTATATAGTGAAAGATTGTTACAATATTTTTTGCGAACCTTTGCTGCATATTTATAATTTAATCTTGAAAACGTCAACCTTCCCCTCAATATGGAAAAAAGTTAAAGTTTGTCCAGTATTTAAAAGTGGAGATCATACTAATATTGTGAACTACCGACCCATTGCTATATTATCGAATTTTTCAAAAGTTTTTGAATCTATTCTTTATAAACACTTATATGCACAGGTTAAAAACTTAATTTCCCCTTGTCAGCATGGTTTTATGAAAAAGAGATCAACTGAAACTAACTTAGCTGTACTATCACAATATGTTGCCGAAGCTTTGAACCAGCGTGGCCAAGTGGATGTTTTGTACACCGATTTTCGGAAGGCTTTCGACACCATAAACTTCCTTATACTCATTAAGAAATTAGATCACTTTGGGTTTTCGGGAGGACTGTGTAATCTGTTTCTATCGTATCTTTCTGAAAGAGAGCAAGTAGTTGTTTATCAACAGAGTAGATCCTTGCCATTTTTCGCCACGTCTGGTGTACCACAGGGATCCAACTTAGGGCCCCTGTTGTTTCTACTGTTTATCAATGACCTTAGTGACATAATGGATAGTAACAGATTGTTCTACGCAGACGACTTGAAATTATACGCCAAAATTGATTGTTTTAGCGATTGCTTAAATCTTCAACATGATTTAGATAAAGTTTATAACTGGTGTTGCGAGAATTGTCTGTTTCTGAACATTGGTAAATGCAAGGTGATATCTTACAGTCGTAAAAGGCAGATTACTCAGTTTGACTATAGCATTAATAATGACTTAATACAACGTTGCTCGAAAACTACTGACTTAGGTGTGACATTTGATACTGAATTTACCTTCAGGGAACATATTACCATTAAAATTAAGGAATCATGCCGTGTTTTAGGCTTCATTTACAGAAATTGTTCTGATTTTAGAAATAGAAACGATAGTTTGATGACCCTATATTACGCTTTGGTGCGTTCTAAACTAGAGTATTGCTCTCTAATTTGGTATCCTGTGTACTCCTATATGGTTAAAGGGATAGAGCGTATCCAACGTAAATTTCTGAAATTTCTTTATCGCCAACGTTTTGGTTATTACCCTCATAGACACTTTGAGCATTCCATCCTTTTGTCTATCTTTGGAGTATTGTCACTTGAAACAAGGAGGGTCTTATCATCCATTAATTTTGTATATAAGTTAAATAATTTTTATATTGACTGTCCCCTGCTTTTAGATTATCTTAATTTTTATGTGCCTCGTTTATCGAGTAGAAGTAGTCGCACGTTTTATTGCACCTTTAATAGAAGTAATGCCCTAAAGAGATCGCCTATCACGGTTGCTTGCTCCAACTTTAATATATTTGCGAAAGATTGTGACCTTAACTTCGATTCCTTAAAATGTATTCTAGGTAAAGCTGTTCTCGAGTTTAGCAAAAAATAGTTTATCTTTATCTAATTAGTTTATATATTTTTCTATATGCTTTTGTGCGCATCTGTACACTTATTTGTTTATTGTTTTTTATATATGTATTTTGTATTTTTTTTTTCTTTTGCCTACTTGTGGCTTATGCTGTTTGGCAAATATATATCTATTATTATTATTATTATTATTATATTTCAACGTTTTTTGATGGTTCTGAGCCACCAAACACACTTAAAGCATGCAGAATCGACTCAGAATAGGAAAAGGAGACGTTTAGGTCAATTTTATGCATTCTGGCGTTCGTAGATACAAGAAAACTGTTAAAATTCTTCAGAAACGTCACTTTTGAAGTGTTTTCTTGTACTTTTAAGCCAATCAGATACCCTACGGGCTCGGAAAGTGCAACGAAACCATCAAATTTTAGCTAGAAACTGTATTTTTGTCGATTTTTATTGAATTTGAACTATATTTCAACGTTTTTTGATGGTTCTGAGCCACCAAACACACTTAAAGCATGCAGAATCGACTCAGAATAGGAAAAGGAGACGTTTAGGTCAATTTTATGCATTCTGGCGTTCGTAGATACAAGAAAACTGTTAAAATTCTTCAGAAACGTCACTTTTGAAGTGTTTTCTTGTACTTTTAAGCCAATCAGATACCCTACGGGCTCGGAAAGTGCAACGAAACCATCAAATTTTAGCTAGAAACTGTATTTTTGTCGATTTTTATTGAATTTGAACTATATTTCAACGTTTTTTGATGGTTCTGAGCCACCAAACACACTTAAAGCATGCAGAATCGACTCAGAATAGGAAAAGGAGACGTTTAGGTCAATTTTATGCATTCTGGCGTTCGTAGATACAAGAAAACTGTTAAAATTCTTCAGAAACGTCACTTTTGAAGTGTTTTCTTGTACTTTTAAGCCAATCAGATACCCTACGGGCTCGGAAAGTGCAACGAAACCATCAAATTTTAGCTAGAAACTGTATTTTTGTCGATTTTTATTGAATTTGAACTATATTTCAACGTTTTTTGATGGTTCTGAGCCACCAAACACACTTAAAGCATGCAGAATCGACTAAGAATAGGAAAAGGAGACGTTTAGGTCAATTTTATGCATTCTGGCGTTCGTAGATACAAGAAAACTGTTAAAATTCTTCAGAAACGTCACTTTTGAAGTGTTTTCTTGTACTTTTAAGCCAATCAGATACCCTACGGGCTCGGAAAGTGCAACGAAACCATCAAATTTTAGCTAGAAACTGTATTTTTGTCGATTTTTATTTAATTTGAACTATATTTCAACGTTTTTTGATGGTTCTGAGCCACCAAACACACTTAAAGCATGCAGAATCGACTCAGAATAGGAAAAGGAGACGTTTAGGTCAATTTTATGCATTCTGGCGTTCGTGGATACAAGAAAACTGTTAAAATTCTTCAGAAACGTCACTTTTGAAGTGTTTTCTTGTACTTTTAAGCCAATCGGATACCCAACGGGCTCGGAAAGTGCAACGAAACCATCAAATTTTAGCTAGAAACTGTATTTTTGTCGATTTTTATTGAATTTGAACTATATTTCAACGTTTTTTGATGGTTCTGAGCCACCAAACACACTTAAAGCATGCAGAATCGACTCAGAATAGGAAAAGGAGACGTTTAGGTCAATTTTATGCATTCTGGCGTTCGTAGATACAAGAAAACTGTTAAAATTCTTCAGAAACGTCACTTTTGAAGTGTTTTCTTGTACTTTTAAGCCAATCAGATACCCTACGGGCTCGGAAAGTGCAACGAAACCATCAAATTTTAGCTAGAAACTGTATTTTTGTCGATTTTTATTGAATTTGAACTATATTTCAACGTTTTTTGATGGTTCTGAGCCACCAAACACACTTAAAGCATGCAGAATCGACTCAGAATAGGAAAAGGAGACGTTTAGGTCAATTTTATGAATTCTGGCGTTCGTAGACACAAGAAAACTGTTAAAATTCTTCAGAAACGTCACTTTTGAAGTGTTTTCTTGTACTTTTAAGCCAATCAGATACCCTACGGGCTCGGAAAGTGCAACGAAACCATCAAATTTTAGCTAGAAACTGTATTTTTGTCGATTTTTATTGAATTTGAACTATATTTCAACGTTTTTTGATGGTTCTGAGCCACCAAACACACTTAAAGCATGCAGAATCGACTCAGAATAGGAAAAGGAGACGTTTAGGTCAATTTTATGCATTCTGGCGTTCGTAGATACAAGAAAACTGTTAAAATTCTTCAGAAACGTCACTTTTGAAGTGTTTTCTTGTACTTTTAAGCCAATCGGATACCCTACGGGCTCGGAAAGTGCAACGAAACCATCAAATTTTAGCTAGAAACTGTATTTTTGTCGATTTTTATTGAATTTGAACTATATTTCAACGTTTTTTGATGGTTCTGAGCCACCAAACACACTTAAAGCATGCAGAATCGACTCTGAATAGGAAAGGGAGACGTTTAGGTCAATTTTATGCATTCTGGCGTTCGTAGATACAAGAAAACTGTTAAAATTCTTCAGAAACGTCACTTTTGAAGTGTTTTCTTGTACTTTTAAGCCAATCAGATACCCTACGGGCTCGGAAAGTGCAACGAAACCATCAAATTTTAGCTAGAAACTGTATTTTTGTCGATTTTTATTGAATTTGAACTATATTTCAACGTTTTTTGATGGTTCTGAGCCACCAAACACACTTAAAGCATGCAGAATCGACTCAGAATAGGAAAAGGAGACGTTTAGGTCAATTTTATGCATTCTGGCGTTCGTGGATACAAGGAAACTGTTAAAATTCTTCAGAAACGTCACTTTTGAAGTGTTTTCTTGTACTTTTAAGCCAATCAGATACCCAACGGGCTCGGAAAGTGCAACGAAACCATCAAATTTTAGCTAGAAACTGTATTTTTGTCGATTTTTATTGAATTTGAACTATATTTCAACGTTTTTTGATGGTTCTGAGCCACCAAACACACTTAAAGCATGCAGAATCGACTCAGAATAGGAAAAGGAGACGTTTAGGTCAATTTTATGCATTCTGGCGTTCGTAGATACAAGAAAACTGTTAAAATTCTTCAGAAACGTCACTTTTGAAGTGTTTTCTTGTACTTTTAAGCCAATCAGATACCCTACGGGCTCGGAAAGTGCAACGAAACCATCAAATTTTAGCTAGAAACTGTATTTTTGTCGATTTTTATTGAATTTGAACTATATTTCAACGTTTTTTGATGGTTCTGAGCCACCAAACACACTTAAAGCATGCAGAATCGACTCAGAATAGGAAAAGAAGACGTTTAGGTCAATTTTATGCATTCTGGCGTTCGTAGATACAAGAAAACTGTTAAAATTCTTCAGAAACGTCACTTTTGAAGTGTTTTCTTGTACTTTTAAGCCAATCAGATACCCTACGGGCTCGGAAAGTGCAACGAAACCATCAAATTTTAGCTAGAAACTGTATTTTTGTCGATTTTTATTGAATTTGAACTATATTTCAACGTTTTTTGATGGTTCTGAGCCACCAAACACACTTAAAGCATGCAGAATCGACTCAGAATAGGAAAAGGAGACGTTTAGGTCAATTTTATGCATTCTGGCGTTCGTAGATACAAGAAAACTGTTAAAATTCTTCAGAAACGTCACTTTTGAAGTGTTTTCTTGTACTTTTAAGCCAATCAGATACCCTACGGGCTCGGAAAGTGCAACGAAACCATCAAATTTTAGCTAGAAACTGTATTTTTGTCGATTTTTATTGAATTTGAACTATATTTCAACGTTTTTTGATGGTTCTGAGCCACCAAACACACTTAAAGCATGCAGAATCGACTCAGAATAGGAAAAGGAGACGTTTAGGTCAATTTTATGCATTCTGGCGTTCGTGGATACAAGGAGACTGTTAAAATTCTTCAGAAACGTCACTTTTGAAGTGTTTTCTTGTACTTTTAAGCCAATCAGATACCCAACGGGCTCGGAAAGTGCAACGAAACCATCAAATTTTAGCTAGAAACTGTATTTTTGTCGATTTTTATTGAATTTGAACTATATTTCAACGTTTTTTGATGGTTCTGAGCCACCAAACACACTTAAAGCATGCAGAATCGACTCAGAATAGGAAAAGGAGACGTTTAGGTCAATTTTATGCATTCTGGCGTTCGTAGATACAAGAAAACTGTTAAAATTCTTCAGAAACGTCACTTTTGAAGTGTTTTCTTGTACTTTTAAGCCAATCAGATACCCTACGGGCTCGGAAAGTGCAACGAAACCATCAAATTTTAGCTAGAAACTGTATTTTTGTCGATTTTTATTGAATTTGAACTATATTTCAACGTTTTTTGATGGTTCTGAGCCACCAAACACACTTAAAGCATGCAGAATCGACTCAGAATAGGAAAAGGAGACGTTTAGGTCAATTTTATGCATTCTGGCGTTCGTAGATACAAGAAAACTGTTAAAATTCTTCAGAAACGTCACTTTTGAAGTGTTTTCTTGTACTTTTAAGCCAATCAGATACCCTACGGGCTCGGAAAGTGCAACGAAACCATCAAATTTTAGCTAGAAACTGTATTTTTGTCGATTTTTATTGAATTTGAACTATATTTCAACGTTTTTTGATGGTTCTGAGCCACCAAACACACTTAAAGCATGCAGAATCGACTCAGAATAGGAAAAGGAGACGTTTAGGTCAATTTTATGCATTCTGGCGTTCGTAGATACAAGAAAACTGTTAAAATTCTTCAGAAACGTCACTTTTGAAGTGTTTTCTTGTACTTTTAAGCCAATCAGATACCCTACGGGCTCGGAAAGTGCAACGAAACCATCAAATTTTAGCTAGAAACTGTATTTTTGTCGATTTTTATTGAATTTGAACTATATTTCAACGTTTTTTGATGGTTCTGAGCCACCAAACACACTTAAAGCATGCAGAATCGACTCAGAATAGGAAAAGGAGACGTTTAGGTCAATTTTATGCATTCTGGCGTTCGTAGATACAAGAAAACTGTTAAAATTCTTCAGAAACGTCACTTTTGAAGTGTTTTCTTGTACTTTTAAGCCAATCAGATACCCTACGGGCTCGGAAAGTGCAACGAAACCATCAAATTTTAGCTAGAAACTGTATTTTTGTCGATTTTTATTGAATTTGAACTATATTTCAACGTTTTTTGATGGTTCTGAGCCACCAAACACACTTAAAGCATGCAGAATCGACTCAGAATAGGAAAAGGAGACGTTTAGGTCAATTTTATGCATTCTGGCGTTCGTAGATACAAGAAAACTGTTAAA
Organism: Zophobas morio; assembly: GCF_036711695.1. NCBI lineage: Eukaryota > Metazoa > Arthropoda > Insecta > Coleoptera > Tenebrionidae > Zophobas > Zophobas morio. Next base: position 24,942 of record NW_026973198.1, on the reverse strand, counting down.
ATTCTTCAGAAACGTCACTTTTGAAGTGTTTTCTTGTACTTTTAAGCCAATCAGATACCCTACGGGCTCGGAAAGTGCAACGAAACCATCAAATTTTAGCTAGAAACTGTATTTTTGTCGATTTTTATTGAATTTGAACTATATTTCAACGTTTTTTGATGGTTCTGAGCCACCAAACACACTTAAAGCATGCAGAATCGACTCAGAATAGGAAAAGGAGACGTTTAGGTCAATTTTATGCATTCTGGCGTTCGTAGATACAAGAAAACTGTTAAAATTCTTCTGAAACGTCACTTTTGAAGTGTTTTCTCGTACTTTTAAGCCAATCAGATACCCTACGGGCTCGGAAAGTGCAACGAAACCATCAAATTTTAGCTAGAAACTGTATTTTTGTCGATTTTAATTGAATTTGAACTATATTTCAACGTTTTTTGATGGTTCTGAGCCACCAAACACACTTAAAGCATGCAGAATCGACTCAGAATAGGAAAAGGAGACGTTTAGGTCAATTTTATGCATTCTGGCGTTCGTAGATACAAGAAAACTGTTAAAATTCTTCAGAAACGTCACTTTTGAAGTGTTTTCTTGTACTTTTAAGCCAATCAGATACCCTACGGGCTCGGAAAGTGCAACGAAACCATCAAATTTTAGCTAGAAACTGTATTTTTGTCGATTTTTATTGAATTTGAACTATATTTCAACGTTTTTTGACGGTTCTGAGCCACCAAACACACTTAAAGCATGCAGAATCGACTCAGAATAGGAAAAGGAGACGTTTAGGTCAATTTTATGCATTCTGGCGTTCGTAGATACAAGAAAACTGTTAAAATTCTTCAGAAACGTCGCTTTTGAAGTGTTTTCTTGTACTTTTAAGCCAATCAGATACCCTACGGGCTCGGAAAGTGCAACGAAACCATCAAATTTTAGCTAGAAACTGTATTTTTGTCGATTTTTATTGAATTTGAACTATATTTCAACGTTTTTTGATGGTTCTGAGCCACCAAACAACTTAAAGCATGCAGAATCGACTCAGAATAGGAAAAGGAGACGTTTAGGTCAATTTTATGCATTCTGGCGTTCGTAGATACAAGAAAACTGTTAAAATTCTTCAGAAACGTCACTTTTGAAGTGTTTTCTTGTACTTTTAAGCCAATCAGATACCCTACGGGCTCGGAAAGTGCAACGAAACCATCAAATTTTAGCTAGAAACTGTATTTTTGTCGATTTTTATTGAATTTGAACTATATTTCAACGTTTTTTGATGGTTCTGAGCCACCAAACACACTTAAAGCATGCAGAATCGACTCAGAATAGGAAAAGGAGACGTTTAGGTCAATTTTATGCATTCTGGCGTTCGTAGATACAAGAAAACTGTTAAAATTCTTCAGAAACGTCACTTTTGAAGTGTTTTCTTGTACTTTTAAGCCAATCAGATACCCTACGGGCTCGGAAAGTGCAACGAAACCATCAAATTTTAGCTATAAACTGTATTTTTGTCGATTTTTATTGAATTTGAACTATATTTCAACGTTTTTTGATGGTTCTGAGCCACCAAACACACTTAAAGCATGCAGAATCGACTCAGAATAGGAAAAGGAGACGTTTAGGTCAATTTTATGCATTCTGGCGTTCGTAGATACAAGAAAACTGTTAAAATTCTTCAGAAACGTCACTTTTGAAGTGTTTTCTTGTACTTTTAAGCCAATCAGATACCCTACGGGCTCGGAAAGTGCAACGAAACCATCAAATTTTAGCTAGAAACTGTATTTTTGTCGATTTTTATTGAATTTGAACTATATTTCAACGTTTTTTGATGGTTCTGAGCCACCAAACACACTTAAAGCATGCAGAATCGACTCAGAATAGGAAAAGGAGACGTTTAGGTCAATTTTATGCATTCTGGCGTTCGTAGATACAAGAAAACTGTTAAAATTCTTCAGAAACGTCACTTTTGAAGTGTTTTCTTGTACTTTTAAGCCAATCAGATACCCTACGGGCTCGGAAAGTGCAACGAAACCATCAAATTTTAGCTAGAAACTGTATTTTTGTCGATTTTTATTGAATTTGAACTATATTTCAACGTTTTTTGATGGTTCTGAGCCACCAAACACACTTAAAGCATGCAGAATCGACTCAGAATAGGAAAAGGAGACGTTTAGGTCAATTTTATGCATTCTGGCGTTCGTAGATACAAGAAAACTGTTAAAATTCTTCAGAAACGTCACTTTTGAAGTGTTTTCTTGTACTTTTAAGCCAATCAGATACCCTACGGGCTCGGAAAGTGCAACGAAACCATCAAATTTTAGCTAGAAACTGTATTTTTGTCGATTTTTATTGAATTTGAACTATATTTCAACGTTTTTTGATGGTTCTGAGCCACCAAACACACTTAAAGCATGCAGAATCGACTCAGAATAGGAAAAGGAGACGTTTAGGTCAATTTTATGCATTCTGGCGTTCGTAGATACAAGAAAACTGTTAAAATTCTTCAGAAACGTCACTTTTGAAGTGTTTTCTTGTACTTTTAAGCCAATCAGATACCCTACGGGTTCGGAAAGTGCAACGAAACCATCAAATTTTAGCTAGAAACTGTATTTTTGTCGATTTTTATTGAATTTGAACTATATTTCAACGTTTTTTGATGGTTCTGAGCCACCAAACACACTTAAAGCATGCAGAATCGACTCAGAATAGGAAAAGGAGACGTTTAGGTCAATTTTATGCATTCTGGCGTTCGTAGATACAAGAAAACTGTTAAAATTCTTCAGAAACGTCACTTTTGAAGTGTTTTCTTGTACGTTTAGTTTCAAAAGTGACGTTTCTGAAGAATTTTAACAGTTTTCTTACTTTTAGTACAAGAAAACACTTCAAAAGTGACGTTTCTGAAGAATTTTAACAGTTTTCTTGTATCTACGAACGCCAGAATGCATAAAATTGACCTAAAAGTCTCCTTTTCCTATTCTGAGTCGATTCTGCATGCTTTAAGTGTGTTTGGTGGCTCAGAACCATCAAAAAACGTTGAAATATAGTTCAAATTCAATAAAAATCGACAAAAATACAGTTTCTATTGGCTTTTTAAGCCAATCAGATACCCTACGGGCTCGGAAAGTGCAACGAAACCATCAAATTTTAGCTAGAAACTGTATTTTTGTCGATTTTTATTGAATTTGAAATATATTTCAACGTTTTTTGATGGTTCTGAGCCACCAAACACACTTAAAGCATGCAGAATCGACTCAGAATAGGAAAAGGAGACTTTTAGGTCAATTTTATGCATTCTGGCGTTCGTAGATACAAGAAAACTGTTAAAATTCTTCAGAAACGTCACTTTTGAAGTGTTTTCTTGTACTTTTAAGCCAATCAGATACCCTACGGGCTCGGAAAGTGCAACGAAACCATCAAATTTTAGCTAGAAACTGTATTTTTGTCGATTTTTATTGAATTTGAACTATATTTCAACGTTTTTTGATGGTTCTGAGCCACCAAACACACTTAAAGCATGCAGAATCGACTCAGAATAGGAAAAGGAGACGTTTAGGTCAATTTTATGCATTCTGGCGTTCGTAGATACAAGAAAACTGTTAAAATTCTTCAGAAACGTCACTTTTGAAGTGTTTTCTTGTACTTTTAAGCCAATCAGATACCCTACGGGCTCGGAAAGTGCAACGAAACCATCAAATTTTAGCTAGAAACTGTATTTTTGTCGATTTTTATTGAATTTGAACTATATTTCAACGTTTCTTGATGGTTCTGAGCCACCAAACACACTTAAAGCATGCAGAATCGACTCAGAATAGGAAAAGGAGACGTTTAGGTCAATTTTATGCATTCTGGCGTTCGTAGATACGAGAAAACTGTTAAAATTCTTCAGAAACGTCACTTTTGAAGTGTTTTCTTGTACTTTTAAGCCAATCAGATACCCTACGGGCTCGGAAAGTGCAACGAAACCATCAAATTTTAGCTAGAAACTGTATTTTTGTCGATTTTTATTGAATTTGAACTATATTTCAACGTTTTTTGATGGTTCTGAGCCACCAAACACACTTAAAGCATGCAGAATCGACTCAGAATAGGAAAAGGAGACGTTTAGGTCAATTTTATGCATTCTGGCGTTCGTAGATACAAGAAAACTGTTAAAATTCTTCAGAAACGTCACTTTTGAAGTGTTTTCTTGTACTTTTAAGCCAATCAGATACCCTACGGGCTCGGAAAGTGCAACGAAACCATCAAATTTTAGCTAGAAACTGTATTTTTGTCGATTTTTATTGAATTTGAACTATATTTCAACGTTTTTTGATGGTTCTGAGCCACCAAACACACTTAAAGCATGCAGAATCGACTCAGAATAGGAAAAGGGGACGTTTAGGTCAATTTTATGCATTCTGGCGTTCGTAGATACAAGAAAACTGTTAAAATTCTTCAGAAACGTCACTTTTGAAGTGTTTTCTTGTACTTTTAAGCCAATCAGATACCCTACGGGCTCGGAAAGTGCAACGAAACCATCAAATTTTAGCTAGAAACTGTATTTTTGTCGATTTTTATTGAATTTGAACTATATTTCAACGTTTTTTGATGGTTCTGAGCCACCAAACACACTTAAAGCATGCAGAATCGACTCAGAATAGGAAAAGGAGACGTTTAGGTCAATTTTATGCATTCTGGCGTTCGTAGATACAAGAAAACTGTTAAAATTCTTCAGAAACGTCACTTTTGAAGTGTTTTCTTGTACTTTTAAGCCAATCAGATACCCTACCGGCTCGGAAAGTGCAACGAAACCATCAAATTTTAGCTAGAAACAGTATTTTTGTCGATTTTTATTGAATTTGAACTATATTTCAACGTTTTTTGATGGTTCTGAGCCACCAAACACACTTAAAGCATGCAGAATCGACTCAGAATAGGAAAAGGAGACGTTTAGGTCAATTTTATGCATTCTGGCGTTCGTAGATACAAGAAAACTGTTAAAATTCTTCAGAAACGTCACTTTTGAAGTGTTTTCTTGTACTTTTAAGCCAATCAGATACCCTACGGGCCCGGAAAGTGCAACGAAACCATCAAATTTTAGCTAGAAACTGTATTTTTGTCGATTTTTATTGAATTTGAACTATATTTCAACGTTTTTTGATGGTTCTGAGCCACCAAACACACTTAAAGCATGCAGAATCGACTCAGAATAGGAAAAGGAGACGTTTAGGTCAATTTTATGCATTCTGGCGTTCGTAGATACAAGAAAACTGTTAAAATTCTTCAGAAACGTCACTTTTGAAGTGTTTTCTTGTACTTTTAAGCCAATCAGATACCCTACGGGCTCGGAAAGTGCAACGAAACCATCAAATTTTAGCTAGAAACTGTATTTTTGTCGATTTTTATTGAATTTGAACAATATTTCAACGTTTTTTAATGGTTCTGAGCCACCAAACACACTTAAAGCATGCAGAATCGACTCAGAATAGGAAAAGGAGACGTTTAGGTCAATTTTATGCATTCTGGCGTTCGTAGATACAAGAAAACTGTTAAAATTCTTCAGAAACGTCACTTTTGAAGTGTTTTCTTGTACTTTTAAGCCAATCAGATACCCTACGGGCTCGGAAAGTGCAACGAAACCATCAAATTTTAGCTAGAAACTGTATTTTTGTCGATTTTTATTGAATTTGAACTATATTTCAACGTTTTTTGATGGTTCTGAGCCACCAAACACACTTAAAGCATGCAGAATCGACTCAGAATAGGAAAAGGAGACGTTTAGGTCAATTTTATGCATTCTGGCGTTCGTAGATACAAGAAAACTGTTAAAATTCTTCAGAAACGTCACTTTTGAAGTGTTTTCTTGTGCTTTTAAGCCAATCAGATACCCTACGGGCTCGGAAAGTGCAACGAAACCATCAAATTTTAGCTAGAAACTGTATTTTTGTCGATTTTTATTGAATTTGAACTATATTTCAACGTTTTTTGATGGTTCTGAGCCACCAAACACACTTAAAGCAAGCAGAATCGACTCAGAATAGGAAAAGGAGACGTTTAGGTCAATTTTATGCATTCTGGCGTTCGTAGATACAAGAAAACTGTTAAAATTCTTCAGAAACGTCACTTTTGAAGTGTTTTCTTGTACTTTTAAGCCAATCAGATACCCTACGGGCTCGGAAAGTGCAACGAAACCATCAAATTTTAGCTAGAAACTGTATTTTTGTCGATTTTTATTGAATTTGAACTATATTTCAACGTTTTTTGATGGTTCTGAGCCACCAAACACACTGAAAGCATGCAGAATCGACTCAGAATAGGAAAAGGAGACGTTTAGGTCAATTTTATGCATTCTGGCGTTCGTAGATACAAGAAAACTGTTAAAATTCTTCAGAAACGTCACTTTTGAAGTGTTTTCTTGTACTTTTAAGCCAATCAGATACCCTACGGGCTCGGAAAGTGCAACGAAACCATCAAATTTTAGCTAGAAACTGTATTTTTGTCGATTTTTATTGAATTTGAACTATATTTCAACGTTTCTTGATGGTTCTGAGCCACCAAACACACTTAAAGCATGCAGAATCGACTCAGAATAGGAAAAGGAGACGTTTAGGTCAATTTTATGCATTCTGGCGTTCGTAGATACGAGAAAACTGTTAAAATTCTTCAGAAACGTCACTTTTGAAGTGTTTTCTTGTACTTTTAAGCCAATCAGATACCCTACGGGCTCGGAAAGTGCAACGAAACCATCAAATTTTAGCTAGAAACTGTATTTTTGTCGATTTTTATTGAATTTGAACTATATTTCAACGTTTTTTGATGGTTCTGAGCCACCAAACACACTTAAAGCATGCAGAATCGACTCAGAATAGGAAAAGGAGACGTTTAGGTCAATTTTATGCATTCTGGCGTTCGTAGATACAAGAAAACTGTTAAAATTCTTCAGAAACGTCACTTTTGAAGTGTTTTCTTGTACTTTTAAGCCAATCAGATACCCTACGGGCTCGGAAAGTGCAACGAAACCATCAAATTTTAGCTAGAAACTGTATTTTTGTCGATTTTTATTGAATTTGAACTATATTTCAACGTTTTTTGATGGTTCTGAGCCACCAAACACACTTAAAGCATGCAGAATCGACTCAGAATAGGAAAAGGGGACGTTTAGGTCAATTTTATGCATTCTGGCGTTCGTAGATACAAGAAAACTGTTAAAATTCTTCAGAAACGTCACTTTTGAAGTGTTTTCTTGTACTTTTAAGCCAATCAGATACCCTACGGGCTCGGAAAGTGCAACGAAACCATCAAATTTTAGCTAGAAACTGTATTTTTGTCGATTTTTATTGAATTTGAACTATATTTCAACGTTTTTTGATGGTTCTGAGCCACCAAACACACTTAAAGCATGCAGAATCGACTCAGAATAGGAAAAGGAGACGTTTAGGTCAATTTTATGCATTCTGGCGTTCGTAGATACAAGAAAACTGTTAAAATTCTTCAGAAACGTCACTTTTGAAGTGTTTTCTTGTACTTTTAAGCCAATCAGATACCCTACGGGCTCGGAAAGTGCAACGAAACCATCAAATTTTAGCTAGAAACAGTATTTTTGTCGATTTTTATTGAATTTGAACAATATTTCAACGTTTTTTGATGGTTCTGAGCCACCAAACACACTTAAAGCATGCAGAATCGACTCAGAATAGGAAAAGGAGACGTTTAGGTCAATTTTATGCATTCTGGCGTTCGTAGATACAAGAAAACTGTTAAAATTCTTCAGAAACGTCACTTTTGAAGTGTTTTCTTGTACTTTTAAGCCAATCAGATACCCTACGGGCTCGGAAAGTGCAACGAAACCATCAAATTTTAGCTAGAAACTGTATTTTTGTCGATTTTTATTGAATTTGAACTATATTTCAACGTTTTTTGATGGTTCTGAGCCACCAAACACACTTAAAGCATGCAGAATCGACTCAGAATAGGAAAAGGAGACGTTTAGGTCAATTTTATGCATTCTGGCGTTCGTAGATACAAGAAAACTGTTAAAATTCTTCAGAAACGTCACTTTTGAAGTGTTTTCTTGTACTTTTAAGCCAATCAGATACCCTACGGGCTCGGAAAGTGCAACGAAACCATCAAATTTTAGCTAGAAACTGTATTTTTGTCGATTTTTATTGAATTTGAACTATATTTCAACGTTTTTTGATGGTTCTGAGCCACCAAACACACTTAAAGCAAGCAGAATCGACTCAGAATAGGAAAAGGAGACGTTTAGGTCAATTTTATGCATTCTGGCGTTCGTAGATACAAGAAAACTGTTAAAATTCTTCAGAAACGTCACTTTTGAAGTGTTTTCTTGTACTTTTAAGCCAATCAGATACCCTACGGGCTCGGAAAGTGCAACGAAACCATCAAATTTTAGCTAGAAACTGTATTTTTGTCGATTTTTATTGAATTTGAACTATATTTCAACGTTTTTTGATGGTTCTGAGCCACCAAACACACTTAAAGCATGCAGAATCGACTCAGAATAGGAAAAGGAGACGTTTAGGTCAATTTTATGCATTCTGGCGTTCGTAGATACAAGAAAACTGTTAAAATTCTTCAGAAACGTCACTTTTGAAGTGTTTTCTTGTACTTTTAAGCCAATCAGATACCCTACGGGCTCGGAAAGTGCAACGAAACCATCAAATTTTAGCTAGAAACTGTATTTTTGTCGATTTTTATTGAATTTGAACTATATTTCAACGTTTTTTGATGGTTCTGAGCCACCAAACACACTTAAAGCATGCAGAATCGACTCAGAATAGGAAAAGGAGACGTTTAGGTCAATTTTATGCATTCTGGCGTTCGTAGATACAAGAAAACTGTTAAAATTGTTCAGAAACGTCACTTTTGAAGTGTTTTCTTGTACTTTTAAGCCAATCAGATACCCTACGGGCTCGGAAAGTGCAACGAAACCATCAAATTTTAGCTAGAAACTGTATTTTTGTCGATTTTTATTGAATTTGAACTATATTTCAACGTTTTTTGATGGTTCTGAGCCACCAAACACACTTAAAGCATGCAGAATCGACTCAGAATAGGAAAAGGAGACGTTTAGGTCAATTTTATGCATTCTGGCGTTCGTAGATACAAGAAAACTGTTAAAATTCTTCAGAAACGTCACTTTTGAAGTGTTTTCTTGTACTTTTAAGCCAATCAGATACCCTACGGGCTCGGAAAGTGCAACGAAACCATCAAATTTTAGCTAGAAACTGTATTTTTGTCGATTTTTATTGAATTTGAACTATATTTCAACGTTTTTTGATGGTTCTGAGCCACCAAACACACTTAAAGCTTGCAGAATCGACTCAGAATAGGAAAAGGAGACGTTTAGGTCAATTTTATGCATTCTGGCGTTCGTAGATACAAGAAAACTGTTAAAATTCTTCAGAAACGTCACTTTTGAAGTGTTTTCTTGTACTTTTAAGCCAATCAGATACCCTACGGGCTCGGAAAGTGCAATGAAACCATCAAATTTTAGCTAGAAACTGTATTTTTGTCGATTTTTATTGAATTTGAACTATATTTCAACGTTATTTGATGGTTCTGAGCCACCAAACACACTTAAAGCATGCAGAATCGACTCAGAATAGGAAAAGGAGACGTTTAGGTCAATTTTATGCATTCTGGCGTTCGTAGATACAAGAAAACTGTTAAAATTCTTCAGAAACGTCACTTTTGAAGTGTTTTCTTGTACTTTTAAGCCAATCAGATACCCTACGGGCTCGGAAAGTGCAACGAAATCATCAAATTTTAGCTAGAAACTGTATTTTTGTCGATTTTTATTGAATTTGAACTATATTTCAACGTTTTTTGATGGTTCTGAGCCACCAAACACACTTAAAGCATGCAGAATCGACTCAGAATAGGAAAAGGAGAAGTTTAGGTCAATTTTATGCATTCTGGCGTTCGTAGATACAAGAAAACTGTTAAAATTCTTCAGAAACGTCACTTTTGAAGTGTTTTCTTGCACTTTTAAGCCAATCAGATACCCTACGGGCTCGGAAAGTGCAACGAAACCATCAAATTTTAGCTAGAAACTGTATTTTTGTCGATTTTTATTGAATTTGAACTATATTTCAACGTTTTTTGATGGTTCTGAGCCACCAAACACACTTAAAGCATGCAGAATCGACTCAGAATAGGAAAAGGAGACGTTTAGGTCAATTTTATGCATTCTGGCGTTCGTAGATACAAGAACACTGTTAAAATTCTTCAGAAACGTCACTTTTGAAGTGTTTTCTTGTACTTTTAAGCCAATCAGATACCCTACGGGCTCGGAAAGTGCAACGAAACCATCAAATTTTAGCTAGAAACTGTATTTTTGTCGATTTTTATTGAATTTGAACTATATTTCAACGTTTTTTGATGGTTCTGAGCCACCAAACACACTTAAAGCATGCAGAATCGACTCAGAATAGGAAAAGGAGACGTTTAGGTCAATTTTATGCATTCTGGCGTTCGTAGATACAAGAAAACTGTTAAAATTCTTCAGAAACGTCACTTTTGAAGTGTTTTCTTGTACTTTTAAGCCAATCAGATACCCAACGGGCTCGGAAAGTGCAACGAAACCATCAAATTTTAGCTAGAAACTGTATTTTTGTCGATTTTTATTGAATTTGAACTATATTTCAACGTTTTTTGATGGTTCTGAGCCACCAAACACACTTAAAGCTTGCAGAATCGACTCAGAATAGGAAAAGGAGACGTTTAGGTCAATTTTATGCATTCTGGCGTTCGTAGATACAAGAAAACTGTTAAAATTCTTCAGAAACGTCACTTTTGAAGTGTTTTCTTGTACTTTTAAGCCAATCAGATACCCTACGGGCTCGGAAAGTGCAATGAAACCATCAAATTTTAGCTAGAAACTGTATTTTTGCCGATTTTTATTGAATTTGAACTATATTTCAACGTTATTTGATGGTTCTGAGCCACCAAACACACTTAAAGCATGCAGAATCGACTCAGAATAGGAAAAGGAGACGTTTAGGTCAATTTTATGCATTCTGGCGTTCGTAGATACAAGAAAACTGTTAAAATTCTTCAGAAACGTCACTTTTGAAGTGTTTTCTTGTACTTTTAAGCCAATCAGATACCCTACGGGCTCGGAAAGTGCAACGAAACCATCAAATTTTAGCTAGAAACTGTATTTTTGTCGATTTTTATTGAATTTGAACTATATTTCAACGTTTTTTGATGGTTCTGAGCCACCAAACACACTTAAAGCATGCAGAATCGACTCAGAATAGGAAAAGGAGAAGTTTAGGTCAATTTTATGCATTCTGGCGTTCGTAGATACAAGAAAACTGTTAAAATTCTTCAGAAACGTCACTTTTGAAGTGTTTTCTTGCACTTTTAAGCCAATCAGATACCCTACGGGCTCGGAAAGTGCAACGAAACCATCAAATTTTAGCTAGAAACTGTATTTTTGTCGATTTTTATTGAATTTGAACTATATTTCAACGTTTTTTGATGGTTCTGAGCCACCAAACACACTTAAAGCATGCAGAATCGACTCAGAATAGGAAAAGGAGACGTTTAGGTCAATTTTATGCATTCTGGCGTTCGTAGATACAAGAAAACTGTTAAAATTCTTCAGAAACGTCACTTTTGAAGTGTTTTCTTGTACTTTTAAGCCAATCAGATACCCTACGGGCTCGGAAAGTGCAACGAAACCATCAAATTTTAGCTAGAAACTGTATTTTTGTCGGTTTTTATTGAATTTGAACTATATTTCAACGTTTTTTGATGGTTCTGAGCCACCAAACACACTTAAAGCATGCAGAATCGACTCAGAATGGGAAAAGGAGATGTTTAGGTCAATTTTATGCATTCTGGCGTTCGTAGATACAAGAAAACTGTTAAAATTCTTCAGAAACGTCACTTTTGAAGTGTTTTCTTGTACTTTTAAGCCAATCAGATACCCTACGGGCTCGGAAAGTGCAACGAAACCATCAAATTTTAGCTAGAAACTGTATTTTTGTCGATTTTTATTGAATTTGAACTATATTTCAACGTTTTTTGATGGTTCTGAGCCACCAAACACACTTAAAGCATGCAGAATCGACTCAGAATAGGAAAAGGAGACGTTTAGGTCAATTTTATGCATTCTGGCGTTCGTAGATACAAGAAAACTGTTAAAATTCTTCAGAAACGTCACTTTTGAAGTGTTTTCTTGTACTTTTAAGCCAATCAGATACCCTACGGGCTCGGAAAGTGCAACGAAACCATCAAATTTTAGCTAGAAACTGTATTTTTGTCGATTTTTATTGAATTTGAACTATATTTCAACGTTTTTTGATGGTTCTGAGCCACCAAACACACTTAAAGCATGCAGAATCGACTCAGAATAGGAAAAGGAGACGTTTAGGTCAATTTTATGCATTCTGGCGTTCGTAGATACAAGAAAACTGTTAAAATTCTTCAGAAACGTCACTTTTGAAGTGTTTTCTTGTACTTTTAAGCCAATCAGATACCCTACGGGCTCGGAAAGTGCAACGAAACCATCAAATTTTAGCTAGAAACTGTATTTTTGTCGATTTTTATTGAATTTGAACTATATTTCAACGTTTTTTGATGGTTCTGAGCCACCAAACACACTTAAAGCATGCAGAATCGACTCAGAATAGGAAAAGGAGACGTTTAGGTCAATTTTATGCATTCTGGCGTTCGTAGATACAAGAAAACTGTTAAAATTCTTCAGAAACGTCACTTTTGAAGTGTTTTCTTGTACTTTTAAGCCAATCAGATACCCTACGGGCTCGGAAAGTGCAACGAAACCATCAAATTTTAGCTAGAAACTGTATTTTTGTCGATTTTTATTGAATTTGAACTATATTTCAACGTTTTTTGATGGTTCTGAGCCACCAAACACACTTAAAGCATGCAGAATCGACTCAGAATAGGAAAAGGAGACGTTTAGGTCAATTTTATGCATTCTGGCGTTCGTAGATACAAGAAAACTGTTAAAATTCTTCAGAAACGTCACTTTTGAAGTGTTTTCTTGTACTTTCAAGCCAATCAGATACCCTACGGGCTCGGAAAGTGCAACGAAACCATCAAATTTTAGCTAGAAACTGTATTTTTGTCGATTTTTATTGAATTTGAACTATATTTCAACGTTTTTTGATGGTTCTGAGCCACCAAACACACTTAAAGCATGCAGAATCGACTCAGAATAGGAAAAGGAGACGTTTAGGTCAATTTTATGCATTCTGGCGTTCGTAGATACAAGAAAACTGTTAAAATTCTTCAGAAACGTCACTTTTGAAGTGTTTTCTTGTACTTTTAAGCCAATCAGATACCCTACGGGCTCGGAAAGTGCAACGAAACCATCAAATTTTAGCTAGAAACTGTATTTTTGTCGATTTTTATTGAATTTGAACTATATTTCAACGTTTTTTGATGGTTCTGAGCCACCAAACACACTTAAAGCTTGCAGAATCGACTCAGAATAGGAAAAGGAGACGTTTAGGTCAATTTTATGCATTCTGGCGTTCGTAGATACAAGAAAACTGTTAAAATTCTTCAGAAACGTCACTTTTGAAGTGTTTTCTTGTACTTTTAAGCCAATCAGATACCCTACGGGCTCGGAAAGTGCAATGAAACCATCAAATTTTAGCTAGAAACTGTATTTTTGTCGATTTTTATTGAATTTGAACTATATTTCAACGTTATTTGATGGTTCTGAGCCACCAAACACACTTAAAGCATGCAGAATCGACTCAGAATAGGAAAAGGAGACGTTTAGGTCAATTTTATGCATTCTGGCGTTCGTAGATACAAGAAAACTGTTAAAATTCTTCAGAAACGTCACTTTTGAAGTGTTTTCTTGTACTTTTAAGCCAATCAGATACCCTACGGGCTCGGAAAGTGCAACGAAACCATCAAATTTTAGCTAGAAACTGTATTTTTGTCGATTTTTATTGAATTTGAACTATATTTCAACGTTTTTTGATGGTTCTGAGCCACCAAACACACTTAAAGCATGCAGAATCGACTCAGAATAGGAAAAGGAGAAGTTTAGGTCAATTTTATGCATTCTGGCGTTCGTAGATACAAGAAAACTGTTAAAATTCTTCAGAAACGTCACTTTTGAAGTGTTTTCTTGCACTTTTAAGCCAATCAGATACCCTACGGGCTCGGAAAGTGCAACGAAACCATCAAATTTTAGCTAGAAACTGTATTTTTGTCGATTTTTATTGAATTTGAACTATATTTCAACGTTTTTTGATGGTTCTGAGCCACCAAACACACTTAAAGCATGCAGAATCGACTCAGAATAGGAAAAGGAGACGTTTAGGTCAATTTTATGCATTCTGGCGTTCGTAGATACAAGAAAACTGTTAAAATTCTTCAGAAACGTCACTTTTGAAGTGTTTTCTTGTACTTTTTTCAGAGTGTGAGATGTCACAGAGTAAAGACGTGTTTCCAGCTCTCTCCGGACTTCCGTGTAGGAAGTGTAAAATTTTACCGGTTAGTGGGTTATTATGTGTAAAATGTGGTTCGTTAAGCCATCCCAGTTGTGTGAAAATATTAAAAAACATCAAGCTTATCAGTGATACGCAGATAATATGCTGCGATAACGTCGATGGCTCGTCGAAAAACGAATTGGATTCGGTGAATCTATCCCTGCACTCATCTCCTACAAATAGTACTGTGGATATTTCGGTTTTAATAAAGAAAGCAATGGAACCGCTTTTAGAGGAAATCAAGTACCTTCGAGCAGAGATTATTTCCCTCAAAGAAAGTAACATCGACCTGGTTAAAGTTCTAACCAGCGCTAATGTATCAGATAATAAATCGCTTTTCTCCTCAAAATTGAAAAAAGTGGACCCTATTCCATCGTCATACGTTGGACAGAAAAGAACTGAACCAATGTCGAAAAAACCAGGTTTTATTATAAGTAATCATGAGAAATTGCATACAAGAAACGAAAATATAAGAAATGATGATAAAGGTTGTAAACAAACATCAGCTGTTCCTCAGACGCCTCCCTCTCGCACTTGGCATTCGGAAGTAGAAGACAGTCTCTCGAACGTCAGCGTTGAAGAAAAATGGACCGTACCTCGACGTTCGCGAAGAAATAGGAAGAAGCAGCCTCCGCCCATAATAGGAACGTCCGTTGCTGCATCGGCATCGGAGAGTAATTTCAGGTCAACATATGTGAAGAAAGCCTGGTTTTATGTCGGCAAGGTTAACAAAGAGACAAGCAGTGATGATGTCAAATCATACATTAGTGGAAAGCTCCCCTCGGATGAAGTGACGGTGGATAAGCTTAATACTCAAGGATCCTACCAGTCTTTCAGGGTTGGTGTGAAGTTCGCCTACAAAGATACCCTGTTCAAGGAAGAATTCTGGCCCCAGGGCGTCGTTGTAAGGCGCTTCAATTTTTCAACTAAATCTTTTTTAGAGAAAACTACCTAAGCTCAATAAATGGGATGAAAGGCAACATTGTGCTGGATACCAACGGTTCTGATCAGGAAATCCCAAAATTCTCTGTCTATTATTAGAACACCAGAGGCATCAGATCTAAGCTTAGTGACATCTATTGTGAAGTATTAGGAGAGAACTTTTGTGCCCTGGCTTTCACTGAAACCTGGCTATCACCAGACATACACAGCAGCGAAATATTAGACACCAGGTATAATGTTTTTAGGAACGACCGTAATGCTCAAAATAGTTCTAAAAGTCGCGGTGGAGGTGTTCTCTTAGCAATAAACAACAAATATAAATGTTCGCAAGTGTCTAGTGAGGACTCAGTGACTGAACAGGTGTGGGTGAAAGTTTCTATCCCCTCACGCTCTCTCATCATAGGTTGCATATACCTGCCTCCCAAATCTGCTGTCGAAACTTACAATGCACATATGCTGTCTGTTCAGAGTATCTGCGATTTAAATCCAAACTGTGACATAGTAGTCGTCGGCGATTTTAATCTGCCAAATATTGTATGGACTCATGAGCCAGATTTCGATGGGCTTCTTCCAACCAATATTACAAATGAATGTGAAATTTGTGTTTGTGATAATTATTTTAATTTGTGTTTTAACCAGCTCAACAACATTGAAAACGCTAATGGCAAAATTCTTGATCTATGTTTCTGTAACTGCAGTGGCATCGAATTGGTAAAATGTGCCGCTATTTCTAAACTTGATGATTACCACCCTTGCTTTGTTGTGTATCTAGATAGTTACCAGGATAATTTATTGTACAATAGTATCGATTCCTTTTACAATTTCAAACGAGCAAACTATGAAGAAATAGGCAGGTTTTTAAGCAACATTAGCTGGCTAGAAATTTTTTCATCCGCCTCTAATGTTAATGAGGCACTTGACAGTTTATATTCTTTTCTGTATCAAGCAATTGTTCTGTTCGTTCCTGTTAGTTATAAATTTAAATCAACCTACCCCGCATGGTTTAACTCCCGTTCAATATCATTAGTTAAAATGAAAAAAGCTGCCCACAAACAGTACAAAGCTAGTAAAAGTGGTGCGGACTATTTAAAATTTGACAAGTTGAGAAGCCAGTGTAAGGAGAGCATAAAGGCATCTTACACATCGTATTTAAATAATTTAGAGACGGACTTAAAAAGGCACCCAAAGAAATTCTGGAAATTTATCAGAACTAAAACGCGAACATCTTTACCTCCACAGATGAAATATAGAGAGTCCATTTTAACTAGTGAAACTGACATTAGCAATGCCTTTATGGACTACTTTTACTCGGTGTATGACGACTCCAAATTTGTAAAATCTCACTTAAAGTCGGACATTTCTGTAGATCTTAGTATTATCACTATACACGCTTGCGAAATAGATCTTGCCTTGCGAAATCTAGATGTCAGCAAAGGCTGCGGTCCTGACGGCGTACCACCTGTTTTACTCAAAAATTGTAAGGACAGTCTAGTACTACCATTGCATGTTTTATTCAATATGTCATTAAGTTCAGGCATTTTCCCGGCAGCATGGACGCATGCCTATTTAGTCCCGATTTTCAAATCTGGATCAATAACAGAAATTGTCAATTACCGCCCTATTTCGATTCTCTCTTCTGTTAGCAAGGTATTCGAGAGAGTTGTTTGTTCGAAGGTTACTCCCCTTTTGAGAAATGTTTTAGTGGAAGAACAACACGGGTTTTTTCAACGTCGATCTACAATTACTAACTTAATCGGCTATGTCAATTTTATCATCAACGCGATAGGCAAAGGATCTGAGGTACATGCGATATATACAGATTTTAGCAAAGCATTCGACAAGGTGAATCACTATATCCTTATTCAAAAGTTACAAGCTTATGGTATTGCCGGAAATTTACTTGAATGGTTTAAGAGTTACTTGAGCGAAAGAACCCAGCAGGTCAAAATTGGGAGTTGTTATTCGCGCGTGCAAACAGTGCCGTCCGGAGTGCCTCAGGGCTCAGTAATTGGCCCCATCCTTTTCTCGGTCTTTATTAACGATATCGGCTACAATTTTAGATGTAACTTCCGATTGTTCGCCGATGACCTGAAAATATATAATGTTATACATTCAGATCGCGACGTCCAAGCGCTACAATCTGACATCGATGCATTACATAAATGGTGCACGCTTAATACCATGTCACTAAACTCAGACAAATGCTTTGCAATAAATTTTAGTAGGAAACTCTCTTCATCAATTCCTAAATATATGCTCAATAACATAAATTTGGCTTTGAAGCCGGTAGTTAAAGACCTAGGTATTCTACTTGATAACAAACTTTCGTTTAGATCGCACTATGACTTCATTGTTAACAAAGCAAATCGATCACTGGGTGCAGTTAAAAGACATTGCAGAGGCTTTCGGAATATCGCAACGCTCTCGACCTTATATGTGTCTAATGTAAGATCTATTCTCGAATACGGTTGCTTAATATGGTCTCCATATTATCGCACACATGAGGGGAGAATCGAATCTGTGCAAATTAAATTTATTAACTTCATAAAAAGTAGACTACCTTCATTTGTACGCCAAGATATTGCCCTATGCAGGGACTACCTCGGCTTCTCTTTGCTAAAGAGAAGGAGAGAATTTTTTGCTCTATGCTTTATGTACAAGTTATTCAACAATTTGATTGATTCACAGGACATATTAGGCAACATTCAGCTGTATGTCCCTCAATATCCTACTAGGAATATGCCTGTATTTAAGATTGCATCCGCCAAAACCAACTATGCACTTAACTGCCCGTTAAACGCAATATGCCATGCATGTAATAAGTATGGTGACAAATTAGATTTTTTTTCTGGTAAGTCATACGCTTCCTTTAAGTTCCAAGCAAGAAGACTCATAATTAATTCGAACTAGTAATTAAGTCATAAGATAAGTCATTTGTAATGGTTGTTTTATATTTGTCTTAAGTGTTTTTGTGTACCCATCTGGAGTGTTGTATACTGTTTTATATTTCTTAATATTTTTGTACGCTGGTAATATCTTATTATTTATTGTATTATTTTATTTGTACTAATGGAAAGTTCTATTCCGTAAATAAACTACTTACTTACTTACTTTTAAGCCAATCAGATACCCTACGGGCTCGGAAAGTGCAACGAAACCATCAAATTTTAGCTAGAAACTGTATTTTTGTCGATTTTTATTGAATTTGAACTATATTTCAACGTTTTTTGATGGTTCTGAGCCACCAAACACACTTAAAGCATGCAGAATCGACTCAGAATGGGAAAAGGAGATGTTTAGGTCAATTTTATGCATTCTGGCGTTCGTAGATACAAGAAAACTGTTAAAATTCTTCAGAAACGTCACTTTTGAAGTGTTTTCTTGTACTTTTAAGCCAATCAGATACCCTACGGGCTCGGAAAGTGCAACGAAACCATCAAATTTTAGCTAGAAACTGTATTTTTGTCGATTTTTATTGAATTTGAACTATATTTCAACGTTTTTTGATGGTTCTGAGCCACCAAACACACTTAAAGCATGCAGAATCGACTCAGAATAGGAAAAGGAGACGTTTAGGTCAATTTTATGCATTCTGGCGTTCGTAGATACAAGAAAACTGTTAAAATTCTTCAGAAACGTCACTTTTGAAGTGTTTTCTTGTACTTTTAAGCCAATCAGATACCCTACGGGCTCGGAAAGTGCAACGAAACCATCAAATTTTAGCTAGAAACTGTATTTTTGTCGATTTTTATTGAATTTGAACTATATTTCAACGTTTTTTGATGGTTCTGAGCCACCAAACACACTTAAAGCATGCAGAATCGACTCAGAATAGGAAAAGGAGACGTTTAGGTCAATTTTATGCATTCTGGCGTTCGTAGATACAAGAAAACTGTTAAAATTCTTCAGAAACGTCACTTTTGAAGTGTTTTCTTGTACTTTTAAGCCAATCAGATACCCTACGGGCTCGGAAAGTGCAACGAAACCATCAAATTTTAGCTAGAAACTGTATTTTTGTCGATTTTTATTGAATTTGAACTATATTTCAACGTTTTTTGATGGTTCTGAGCCACCAAACACACTTAAAGCATGCAGAATCGACTCAGAATAGGAAAAGGAGACGTTTAGGTCAATTTTATGCATTCTGGCGTTCGTAGATACAAGAAAACTGTTAAAATTCTTCAGAAACGTCACTTTTGAAGTGTTTTCTTGTACTTTCAAGCCAATCAGATACCCTACGGGCTCGGAAAGTGCAACGAAACCATCAAATTTTAGCTAGAAACTGTATTTTTGTCGATTTTTATTGAATTTGAACTATATTTCAACGTTTTTTGATGGTTCTGAGCCACCAAACACACTTAAAGCATGCAGAATCGACTCAGAATAGGAAAAGGAGACGTTTAGGTCAATTTTATGCATTCTGGCGTTCGTAGATACAAGAAAACTGTTAAAATTCTTCAGAAACGTCACTTTTGAAGTGTTTTCTTGTACTTTCAAGCCAATCAGATACCCTACGGGCTCGGAAAGTGCAACGAAACCATCAAATTTTAGCTAGAAACTGTATTTTTGTCGATTTTTATTGAATTTGAACTATATTTCAACGTTTTTTGATGGTTCTGAGCCACCAAACACACTTAAAGCATGCAGAATCGACTCAGAATAGGAAAGGAGACGTTTAGGTCAATTTTATGCATTCTGGCGTTCGTAGATACAAGAAAACTGTTAAAATTCTTCAGAAACGTCACTTTTGAAGTGTTTTCTTGTACTTTTAAGCCAATCAGATACCCTACGGGCTCGGAAAGTGCAACGAAACCATCAAATTTTAGCTAGAAACTGTATTTTTGTCGATTTTTATTGAATTTGAACTATATTTCAATGTTTTTTGATGGTTCTGAGCCACCAAACACACTTAAAGCATGCAGAATCGACTCAGAATAGGAAAAGGAGACGTTTAGGTCAATTTTATGCATTCTGGCGTTCGTAGATACAAGAAAACTGTTAAAATTCTTCAGAAACGTCACTTTTGAAGTGTTTTCTTGTACTTTTAAGCCAATCAGATACCCTACGGGCTCGGAAAGTGCAACGAAACCATCAAATTTTAGCTAGAAACTGTATTTTTGTCGATTTTTATTGAATTTGAACTATATTTCAACGTTTTTTGATGGTTCTGAGCCACCAAACACACTTAAAGCATGCAGAATCGACTCAGAATAGGAAAAGGAGACGTTTAGGTCAATTTTATGCATTCTGGCGTTCGTAGATACAAGAAAACTGTTAAAATTCTTCAGAAACGTCACTTTTGAAGTGTTTTCTTGTACTTTTAAGCCAATCAGATACCCTACGGGTTCGGAAAGTGCAACGAAACCATCAAATTTTAGCTAGAAACTGTATTTTTGTCGATTTTTATTGAATTTGAACTATATTTCAACGTTTTTTGATGGTTCTGAGCCACCAAACACACTTAAAGCATGCAGAATCGACTCAGAATAGGAAAAGGAGACGTTTAGGTCAATTTTATGCATTCTGGCGTTCGTAGATACAAGAAAACTGTTAAAATTCTTCAGAAACGTCACTTTTGAAGTGTTTTCTTGTACTTTTAAGCCAATCAGATACCCTACGGGCTCGGAAAGTGCAACGAAACCATCAAATTTTAGCTAGAAACTGTATTTTTGTCGATTTTTATTGAATTTGAACTATATTTCAACGTTTTTTGATGGTTCTGAGCCACCAAACACACTTAAAGCATGCAGAATCGACTCAGAATAGGAAAAGGAGACGTTTAGGTCAATTTTATGCATTCTGGCGTTCGTAGATACAAGAAAACTGTTAAAATTCTTCAGAAACGTCACTTTTGAAGTGTTTTCTTGTACTTTTAAGCCAATCAGATACCCTACGGGCTCGGAAAGTGCAATGAAACCATCAAATTTTAGCTAGAAACTGTATTTTTGTCGATTTTTATTGAATTTGAACTATATTTCAACGTTATTTGATGGTTCTGAGCCACCAAACACACTTAAAGCATGCAGAATCGACTCAGAATAGGAAAAGGAGACGTTTAGGTCAATTTTATGCATTCTGGCGTTCGTAGATACAAGAAAACTGTTAAAATTCTTCAGAAACGTCACTTTTGAAGTGTTTTCTTGTACTTTTAAGCCAATCAGATACCCTACGGGCTCGGAAAGTGCAACGAAACCATCAAATTTTAGCTAGAAACTGTATTTTTGTCGATTTTTATTGAATTTGAACTATATTTCAACGTTTTTTGATGGTTCTGAGCCACCAAACACACTTAAAGCATGCAGAATCGACTCAGAATAGGAAAAGGAGACGTTTAGGTCAATTTTATGCATTCTGGCGTTCGTAGATACAAGAAAACTGTTAAAATTCTTCAGAAACGTCACTTTTGAAGTGTTTTCTTGCACTTTTAAGCCAATCAGATACCCTACGGGCTCGGAAAGTGCAACGAAACCATCAAATTTTAGCTAGAAACTGTATTTTTGTCGATTTTTATTGAATTTGAACTATATTTCAACGTTTTTTGATGGTTCTGAGCCACCAAACACACTTAAAGCATGCAGAATCGACTCAGAATAGGAAAAGGAGACGTTTAGGTCAATTTTATGCATTCTGGCGTTCGTAGATACAAGAAAACTGTTAAAATTCTTCAGAAACGTCACTTTTGAAGTGTTTTCTTGTACTTTTAAGCCAATCAGATACCCTACGGGCTCGGAAAGTGCAACGAAACCATCAAATTTTAGCTAGAAACTGTATTTTTGTCGATTTTTATTGAATTTGAACTATATTTCAACGTTTTTTGATGGTTCTGAGCCACCAAACACACTTAAAGCATGCAGAATCGACTCAGAATAGGAAAAGGAGACGTTTAGGTCAATTTTATGCATTCTGGCGTTCGTAGATACAAGAAAACTGTTAAAATTCTTCAGAAACGTCACTTTTGAAGTGTTTTCTTGTATTTTTAAGCCAATCAGATACCCTACGGGTTCGGAAAGTGCAACGAAACCATCAAATTTTAGCTAGAAACTGTATTTTTGTCGATTTTTATTGAATTTGAACTATATTTCAACGTTTTTTGATGGTTCTGAGCCACCAAACACACTTCAAGCATGCAGAATCGACTCAGAATAGGAAAAGGAGACGTTTAGGTCAATTTTATGCATTCTGGCGTTCGTAGATACAAGAAAACTGTTAAATTCTTCAGAAACGTCACTTTTGAAGTGTTTTCTTGTACTTTTAAGCCAATCAGATACCCTACGGGCTCGGAAAGTGCAACGAAACCATCAAATTTTAGCTAGAAACTGTATTTTTGTCGATTTTTATTGAATTTGAACTATATTTCAACGTTTTTTGATGGTTCTGAGCCACCAAACACACTTAAAGCATGCAGAATCGACTCAGAATAGGAAAAGGAGACGTTTAGGTCAATTTTATGCATTCTGGCGTTCGTAGATACAAGAAAACTGTTAAAATTCTTCAGAAACGTCACTTTTGAAGTGTTTTCTTGTACTTTTAAGCCAATCAGATACCCTACGGGCTCGGAAAGTGCAATGAAACCATCAAATTTTAGCTAGAAACTGTATTTTTGTCGATTTTTATTGAATTTGAACTATATTTCAACGTTATTTGATGGTTCTGAGCCACCAAACACACTTAAAGCATGCAGAATCGACTCAGAATAGGAAAAGGAGACGTTTAGGTCAATTTTATGCATTCTGGCGTTCGTAGATACAAGAAAACTGTTAAAATTCTTCAGAAACGTCACTTTTGAAGTGTTTTCTTGTACTTTTAAGCCAATCAGATACCCTACGGGCTCGGAAAGTGCAACGAAACCATCAAATTTTAGCTAGAAACTGCATTTTTGTCGATTTTTATTGAATTTGAACTATATTTCAACGTTTTTTGATGGTTCTGAGCCACCAAACACACTTAAAGCATGCAGAATCGACTCAGAATAGGAAAAGGAGACGTTTAGGTCAATTTTATGCATTCTGGCGTTCGTAGATACAAGAAAACTGTTAAAATTCTTCAGAAACGTCACTTTTGAAGTGTTTTCTTGTACTTTTAAGCCAATCAGATACCCTACGGGTTCGGAAAGTGCAACGAAACCATCAATTTTAGCTAGAAACTGTATTTTTGTCGATTTTTATTGAATTTGAACTATATTTCAACGTTTTTTGATGGTTCTGAGCCACCAAACACACTTAAAGCATGCAGAATCGACTCAGAATAGGAAAAGGAGACGTTTAGGTCAATTTTATGCATTCTGGCGTTCGTAGATACAAGAAAACTGTTAAAATTCTTCAGAAACGTCACTTTTGAAGTGTTTTCTTGTACTTTTAAGCCAATCAGATACCCTACGGGCTCGGAAAGTGCAACGAAACCATCAAATTTTAGCTAGAAACTGTATTTTTGTCGATTTTTATTGAATTTGAACTATATTTCAACGTTTTTTGATGGTTCTGAGCCACCAAACACACTTAAAGCATGCAGAATCGACTCAGAATAGGAAAAGGAGACGTTTAGGTCAATTTTATGCATTCTGGCGTTCGTAGATACAAGAAAACTGTTAAAATTCTTCAGAAACGTCACTTTTGAAGTGTTTTCTTGTACTTTTAAGCCAATCAGATACCCTACGGGCTCGGAAAGTGCAATGAAACCATCAAATTTTAGCTAGAAACTGTATTTTTGTCGATTTTTATTGAATTTGAACTATATTTCAACGTTATTTGATGGTTCTGAGCCACCAAACACACTTAAAGCTTGCAGAATCGACTCAGAATAGGAAAAGGAGACGTTTAGGTCAATTTTATGCATTCTGGCGTTCGTAGATACAAGAAAACTGTTGAAATTCTTCAGAAACGTCACTTTTGAAGTGTTTTCTTGTACTTTTAAGCCAATCAGATACCCTACGGGCTCGGAAAGTGCAACGAAACCATCAAATTTTAGCTAGAAACTGTATTTTTGTCGATTTTTATTGAATTTGAACTATATTTCAACGTTTTTTGATGGTTCTGAGCCACCAAACACACTTAAAGAATGCAGAATCGACTCAGAATAGGAAAACGAGACGTTTAGGTCAATTTTATGCATTCTGGCGTTCGTAGATACAAGAAAACTGTTAAAATTCTTCAGAAACTTCACTTTTGAAGTGTTTTCTTGTACTTTTAAGCCAATCAGATACCCTACGGGCTCGGAAAGTGCAACGAAACCATCAAATTTTAGCTAGAAACTGTATTTTTGTCGATTTTTATTGAATTTGAACTATATTTCAACGTTTTTTGATGGTTCTGAGCCACCAAACACACTTAAAGCATGCAGAATCGACTCAGAATAGGAAAAGGAGACGTTTAGGTCAATTTTATGCATTCTGGCGTTCGTAGATACAAGAAAACTGTTAAAATTCTTCAGAAACGTCACTTTTGAAGTGTTTTCTTGTACTTTTAAGCCAATCAGATACCCTACGGGCTCGGAAAGTGCAACGAAACCATCAAATTTTAGCTAGAAACTGTAT
>NW_026973197.1:0-17689 GCF_036711695.1 Zophobas morio | reverse complement strand
TGCATAAAATTGACCTAAACGTCTCCTTTTCCTATTCTGAGTCGATTCTGCATGCTTTAAGTGTGTTTGGTGGCTCAGAACCATCAAAAAACGTTGAAATATAGTTCAAATTCAATAAAAATCGACAAAAATACAGTTTCTAGCTAAAATTTGATGGTTTCGTTGCACTTTCCGAGCCCGTAGGGTATCTGAGTGGCTTAAAAGTACAAGAAAACACTTCAAAAGTGACGTTTCTGAAGAATTTTAACAGTTTTCTTGTATCTACGAACGCCAGAATGCATAAAATTTACCTAAACGTCTCCTTTTCCTATTCTGAGTCGATTCTGCATGCTATAAGTGTGTTTGGTGGCTCAGAACCATCAAAAAACGTTGAAATATAGTTCAAATTCAATAAAAATCGACAAAAATACAGTTTCTAGCTAAAATTTGATGGTTTCGTTGCACTTTCCGAGACCGTAGGGTATCTGAGTGGCTTAAAAGTACAAGAAAACACTTCAAAAGTGACGTTTCTGAAGAATTTTAACAGTTTTCTTGTATCTACGAACGCCAGAATGCATAAAATTGACCTAAACGTCTCCTTTTCCTATTCTGAGTCGATTCTGCATGCTTTAAGTGTGTTTGGTGGCTCAGAACCATCAAAAAACTTTGAAATATAGTTCAAATTCAATAAAAATCGACAAAAATACAGTTTTTAGCTAAAATTTGATGGTTTCGTTGCACTTTCCGAGCCCGTTGGGTATCTGAGTGGCTTAAAAGTACAAGAAAACACTTCAAAAGTGACGTTTCTGAAGAATTTTAACAGTTTCCTTGTATCTACGAACGCCAGAATGCATAAAATTGACCTAAACGTCTCCTTTTCCTATTCTGAGTCGATTCTGCATGCTTTAAGTGTGTTTGGTGGCTCAGAACCATCAAAAAACGTTGAAATATAGTTCAAATTCAATAAAAATCGACAAAAATACAGTTTCTAGCTAAAATTTGATGGTTTCGTTGCACTTTCCGAGCCCGTAGGGTATCTGAGTGGCTTAAAAGTACAAGAAAACACTTCAAAAGTGACGTTTCTGAAGAATTTTAACAGTTTTCTTGTATCTAAGTAGTTATATAGTGGGGGTTCTAGACCAGGTCAAATGAGGTCAAACTGGTCCAGCTCCCCCATTACTTTTCATCGAGCGGTCATTGACCTTTCATTTGTTGTCGAGCTTGTCGGTGCACGTGGCTGACCTTGCCAGCTGGTCCAGCTCCCCCATTACTTTTCATCGGGCGATCGTTGACCTAGTCGTTGCTCGACCTTGGTCGTTTATTGCCCTCGTTCATCTCGAGATCTATCCCCTCTTTTCGTTTAGGTCGGGGAGGGATCTCGGACGCAATCTCGCATCCCCACTTCCGTTTTATACTTGTATAAAAGTCGATGGATTCGTCTGTAGGAATTAATTAGTTTTTTGAATTCAATTATTTAACACTTAGAAATGTCATCTTTCATTTCTACCTTGAATAAAGAGTCTCACTTGCAAGCTTTTGTGAGTGCGAAAACTTTAGAAGAAAATAAAAAATTTTTAACAAAAAATTTTAGTAAACTGTCTACAAAGTATGGTGACAAGGTATTTGTGGAACTTGAAGAGTCTAGAACCATACTTCCACAGAGATTTACCGAAAAATTCACCGACTCAGTGATCAGCGATCTGAACCAGAAGATCGCGAACGGCTTGAAATTGTACTTGGTAAATAGAGGTCCGATCGGTCGAACCATCAATATCGAATTTATCGAAGAATGAAGAAGGCATTGGTTTATGTGGAAAACAAATCAAGTGCAGTTAGACTGCTTCGTCGTAGATTAGAATTACATTTAAAACGAATTAGTTATTTAAAAGAAGCAATTAAAATGTATGAAATAAGAACTAAATTGAATAATCTTAAGCTGTAATAGAAATTATAATAAATATTATTTAATTCGTTCGGTGTATTATTTTCCCCAGTCTCATGTAAAAAATATTTGATTGCAAACTGTCATGAATAACAGACGTGTTTGTTTCGACAAAGTTCCGGTTATTTTCTTAATAAATGATAAAGAAAGCCGAATTAATACTTGGTTATACGATGTTAAAAGATTTCAAATGAATGTGGAACGTTTCGAATTGCAAATAAAGCCCTTAATCAAAAAAATGATGGAGAAGAAGCGAAAATTTAGAGAAACAATCGAAAAATTGGATTCAGAATTGAAAATTATTCAGCAAAGAAAATCAGTTAAATAACTGTGCACATTGCGGTTAAACCACTGCGTCGTAAATTAGATCTAAATTTAAAACTTATTAGTTTCTTAAAATGTATAAAATACGAACTAGTTTGTATAATCTTAAGCTGTAATTGAAATTATAATAAATATTGTTTATTTTGTTTGGTGTATTATTTTCCCCAGTCTCATATAAAATTATTTAATTGGGAATAACAGCAACGAATAAAAGCCGTGTTTGCTCCGACAAAACTCCTGTTATTTTCTTAATAAATAAATGTTCATCAGCAACTTTCTGCCGATTTAAGCTTATTTGGCCGTAATTATTATAATAAAATCTCAAATGTCAGAAGGCGAGTGTGTTGTTAAAAATTAAAAAAATTGTTACTTACGACATTGAAAACAGGCAATAAAATTATCCGTTTTCCCTCGAAAACATTCAAATACACGCACACTTCACAGAAGCCACCATTTAGTTCAACAAAACCACCTTTTTCCCAAATCTTTTCACAGTAAAATTCATAAACCGTAACACGCCGCCCGTCATTATTACAACAAAGAATTAAATAACGCGATGCTGTTTCAGCAAATTCTTACGGAACTGGACGCTTTTATCTAAATAGACAGGGACGTATTCGGAAATATTACAAAAAAAAGAATAATCGCTTGAGGAATAAAAATTGTTTATTTCGTTTGGTGTATTATTTTACGATTGGTTTTTGATGGTTTTTTGGTGCCTTTTGATGTTTTTTTTTTTTTGGTGTCTTTTGATGTTTTTTTTTTGTTGGTTTTTATGGCTTTTTGGTGTATTTTGATGGTTTTTGTTGGTTTTCGATGGTTTTTTGATGTCTTTTGATGTTTTTTGTTGGTTTTTGATGGTTTTTTGGTGTCTTTTGATGTTTTTTTTTTGTTGGTTTTTTATCGCTTTTTTGTTCAGCATCGCGAGACGTGTTTGTTTCGGTTATTTTGTTAATAAATGATAAAAAAAGCCGAAATCATACTTGGTTATACGATGTTAAGAGATTTCAAATGAACGTTTCGAAATACAAATAAAGCCCTTAATCGAAAAAATGATGGAGAAGATGCGAAAAGTTTGAGAATCAATCGAGAAATTAGATTCAGAGAAAATCAACTGTTTCGAAATATGCACTGGGATATTGCGGTTAAACTACTGCGTAGTAAAAAAATATGTATCAACTTTTTTTTTTTACTTAATTCTATTTCTTGCAAGTCATCATTTCCGTTCTAAAGAATTGATGACTTGTAAGGATAAGTTTGCTTAGATTAAAAATTTTGCTGCGTAGACGGGTACAACATTTCATCATTTCCGTTTAATTTTGTTTAGGGCAACAATTTTCCGCCATATTTAATTGAAATCCAGTTCTTTTTATAAACAATATAAAAATATGTGTGTAATCAAATATTTTTTTTATTTAATTTTATTTCTTGCAAGTCATCATTTCCGTTCTAAGGAAATGATGACTTGCAAGAATAATTTTGCTTAGATTAGCAATTTCATACATTAGGAGATAGGTCCAATTCTGAATCAAACCCGTTAAAATTTAAAGGTTGTTAAAAAATAAACAGGCAATCAGATTTACGGATTTAACCCGTTACTATGGAAATTTGCAATTTAACACCCTTTAAATTTAACAACTATGATTCAGAATTGCCCCTTATATTCCGATTTATATTTAAAAACGACAAAAAGACATCAAAACTCATCAAAAAACCATTAAAAACCTTTATTATGCTTTTTGATGGCTTTTGATGTTTTTTTGATGCTTTTTGAAGGTTTTTTGTTTTGGTCAAAAAACCATCAAAAAAACGTTTTTTGTGTGTTTTCACATAAAATTCACCATATTCCTAAATACGCCTCTGGCTAGCGTTGATCAGCTAAAAACACGTACCAACAAGAAGTGTTTGTCAAGAAAGCATGAATAATTTCATGTTAAGCAGAGCCGTGTATTTTAGGTGAATAAAATAGATCGATTTTAATGAAACACACGTCGAAATGATCTGTGTCTCTGGATGCATCTAATTATTTACGTTTCTTTCTTTTGTGTGTTTTCACATAAAATTCAACATATTCATTCCTAAATACGCCGTTTACAATTTTTACTGCGTAGACAAGTACGGATTTATTGAAACATGATTTCTTAATAATAAAATTGTTTCGTAGATAGGGGTGGGATAACTGCAACACGTTTCATAATTTCCGTTTAATTTTGTTTAGATCAACAATTTTCCGCCATATTTAATTGAAATTATAAGGAAATGATGACTTGTAATGATAATTTTGCTTAGATTAACAATTTTTGCTGCGTAGACAGGTACAACGTTTCATCATAGGCCCAATTCTGAATCAAACCCGTTAAAATTTAAAGGTTGTTAAAAAATAAACAGCCAATCAGATTTACGGATTTAACTCGTTACTATGGAAATTTGCAATTTAACACCCTTTAAATTTAACAACTTTGATTCAGAATTGCCCCTATTTCCGTTTAATTTTGTGAAGGTCAACAATTTTCCGCCATATTTAATTGAAATCAAATTCTTTTTATAAACAATATAAAAATATGTGTGTGATCAACTATTTTTTTATTTGATTCTATTTCTTGCAAGTCAATATTTCCGTTCTAAGGAAATGATGACTTTGCAAGGATAATTTTGCTTAGATCAGCAATTTCATACCTTAGGAGAATATTCCGATTTATATTTAAAAACTGCAAAAAGACATCAAAACTCATCAAAAAAACCATTAAAAACCTTTTTTTATGCTTTTTGATGGCTTTTGGTGTTTTTTTTATGCTTTGTGATGGTTTTTTGTTTTGATCAAAAAACCACAAAAAAAAAAAACGTTTTTTGTGTTTTCACATAAAATTTAACATTTTCCTAAATACGCCTCCGGCTAGCGTTGATCAGCTAAAAACACGTACCAACAAGTGTTCGCCAAGAAAGTATGAATAATTTCATGTTAACCAGAGCCGTGCATTTTAGGTGAATAAAATTAAATTTCTCGAATAACAAACGGTCGATTTTAATGAAACATACGTCGAAATGATCTGTATCTCTGGATGCATCTAATTATTTACGTTTCTTTTTTTGTGTGTTTTCACATAAAATTCAACATATAACTAAATACGCCTCTGGCTAGCGAACGCGATGCGGTTTCAGCAAATTCTTACGGAATAAAAGCGTCCATTTATCTCATTAGTCAGGGACGTATTTGAAAAAAGAAGAATTATCGCTTGAGGGTGTCAGAGGGCAGGAAGTTTACAATTTTTGCTGCGTAGACAAGTACGGGTTCACTGAAACATGATTTCTTAAGAATAAAATTATTTCATAGATAATTGAAACACGTTTCATCATTTCCGTTTAATTTTGTTTAAGTCAACAATTTTCCGCCATATTTAATTGAAATCCAATTCTTTTTATAAACAATATAAAAATATGTGTGTAATCAACTATTTAAATAAATTCAAGTCAGCGAAGAATGAAACATGAGGAAAGCAACTGAATCATCAACTTTAGAGTTCTCAAGAAAACCTACACTATAATAAAAATGGGGGGAAAAAAGTAGGGGTGGGGATTAATATAGTGTATAAATTAAAGATCACACACAAGAACAGATTAATAAGTATCCTGCAAGTATATAACATAATAATTAATTAACGACAGAAAAGTGTAAGCTTATATATACTTTTTGTAGTGTTTAAAGTTCTAAAAAAATTTTTTTCAGTAGAAAAATTTGTTATCTGCCCCTATGTTGCCAGCCACAGACTTTTATAGAATAGGCTGAGAAAGCATATTTTCAAATGTCACCGGGATGCCTGGGAAAGGGAGTGAAAACTCTTGGAGACTGCACTTCCCAAACCATCTACACCACACCCACCACCATCAAAGTGGTTCAGCAAACCAACGCCAACACCACCGCAAGTGGAAAACTGGGACAACGAGACCTATGTCCCAAAGTTAGATGGGTCCCTGTTTTTTTAGATGGAACAGCCTTAAACGCCTACCATGCGACATTTAACAAATATATAAGTAAACAATAATTTCAGCGATCTGCACCAGAAGATCGTGAACGGTTTGAAGTTGTACTTGGTAAATAGAGGTCCGATCGGTCAAACCATCAATATCGAATGTATCGAAGAATGAAGAAGGCATTGGTTCATGTGGAAAACAAATCAAGTGCAGTTAGACAGCTTCGTCGTAGATTAGAATTACATTTAAAACGAATTAGTTCTTTAAAAGAAGCAATTGAAATGTATGAAACAAGGACTAAATTGAATCATCTAAAGCTGTAACAGAAATTGTAATAAATATAATTTAATTCGTTCGGTGTATTATTTTCCCCAGTCTGATGTAAAAAATATTTGATTGCAAACCGTCATGAATAAAAGACGTGTTTGTTTCGACAAAGTTCAGGTTATTTTCTTAATAAATGATAAAGAAAGCCGAATTAATACTTGGTTATACTATGTTAAAAGATTTCAAATGAATGTGGAACGTTTCGAATTGCAAATAAAGCACTTAATCGAAAAAATGATGGAGAAGAAGGGAAAATTTAGACAAATAATCGACAAATTGGATTCAGAATTAAAAATTATTCAGCAAAGAAAATCAGTTAAATAACTGTGCATATTGCGGTTAAACCAGATTTAAATTTAAAACTTATTAGTTTCTTAAAAGCTATAAAGTACGAACTTGTTTGTATAACCTTAAGCTGTAATTGAAATTATGATAAATATTATTTATTTCGTTTGGTGTATTATTTTCCCCAGTCTCATATAAAATTATTTAATTGCGAATAACCGCAACGAATAAAAGCCGTGTTTGTTCCGACAAAATTCCCGTTATTGTCTTCATAAATAAATGTTCATCAGCAACTTTCTGCCGATTTAAGCTTCTTTCCACTCGAAATCTTGTACGTTACAATCAATTCAACGTAAAAATCATTATGCAAAACACGTCCGTGATTATTAGAATAAAAGATCAAATGTCGGAAGGCGAGTACGTTGTTTGAAATTAAAAAAAAATTACTTACGGCATTGACAACAGGCAATAAAATTATCCGTTCTCCCTCGAAAACATGCATATACACGCACACACATCACAGAAGCCACCATTTAGTGCAACAAAACCACCTTTTTTTCTCAAATAATTACGAATCTTTTCACGGTAAAATTCCGAAACACGCCGCCCGTCATTGTTACAACAAAGAAATAAATAACGCGATGCCGTTTCAGCAAATTCTTACGAAAATGGACGCTGTTATCTTATTGACAGGGACGTATTCGGAAATGTTACAAAAAAAAGAATAATCGCTTGAGGAATAAAAATCGTTTATTTCGTTTAGTGAATTATTTTACGGTTGGTTTTTGATGGTTTTTTGTTGGTTTTTGATGGTTTTTTGGTGTCTTTTGATGGTTTTTTCTGTTGGTTTTTTATGACTTTTTGATGTCTTTTGATGGTTTTTTATTGGTGTTTGATAGTTTTTTGGTGTCTTTTGATAGTTTTTTTGTTGGTTTTTGATGGTTTTTTGGTGTCTTTTGATGTTTTTCTTTTGTTGGTTTTTTATGACTTTTTGCTGTCTTTTGATGATTTTTTTGTTGGTTTTTGTTGTTTTTTTCGTGTCATTTGATGGTTTATTGTTGGTTTTTGATGGTTTTTTCGTGCCTTTTGACGATTTTTTGTTGCTTTTTGAAGTTGTTTTGATGTTTATTATTTTGTGTGTTTTCATATAAAATTCAACAAAAAGCTGTTCTCGTTCAGCATCACGAGACGTGTTTGTTTGGGTACAAGTCATCATTTCCTTAGAACGGAAATTATGAGTTGAAAGAAACAGAATCAGATAGAAATAAAAGTTGATTACACACATATTTTTATATTGTTTATAAAAAGAATTGGATTTCAATTAAATATGTTGGAAAATTGTTGACCTAATCAAAATTAAACGGAAATGATGAAAAGTGAAACTACAGTCAATATGGTCATTGTAATTTGAGAGATGTAAAATTGTACCTTAATGATACCATGTATCCCTACGACAACATGAATATTGAATTCACAAATAATCGGTATGCAATTCTCTATGATATGTTTAAATACGCCTCTGGCTAGCGTTGATCAGCTAAAAACACGTATCAACAAGTGTTTGCCGAGAAAGCATGAATAATTTCATGCTAAGCAGAGCCCTGCATTTTAAGTGCATAAAATTAAATATCTCGATTAACAATAGATCGATTTTAATGAAAGATACGTCGAAATGATCTGTGTCTCTGGATGCATCTAATTATTTCCGTTTCTTGATTTCTTAAGGATAAAATTGTTTTGTAGATGGAGGCGGGATAACTGAAACACGTTTCATCATTTCCGTTTAATTTTTTTTGGGTCAACAATTTTCCGCCATATTTAATTGAAATCCAATTCTTTTTATAAACAATATTAAAATATGTGTGTAATCAACTATTTTTTTTATTTGATTCTATTTCTTGCAAGTCATCAATTCCGTTATAAGGAAATGATGACTTGTAAGGATAATTTTGCTTAGATTAACAATTTTTGCTGCGTAGACAGGTATACAAATTTCATTCAAGATATACCCACATAAAACTTTATGACAGATAATGAGTGAAACCCCTGCAAAATGGCAACAGTAATTTATTGCTTTTAACAGCCTATGCAACCAGATATCAGCACGTTCCGACAGAATTTTTCAGGGCCGTAATCTGTTAAAAAAATAAGGCGAAATAAAAGACAAATTGTATTAGTTAAATAATATTTATAAGATTATAAGTCACTTTCAAACTCAGATGAGCCGCGATTTATTGAAATTATAATTTCGTTAGGCCGTGTATTTACAAATGTTGATTCAAGTTTTATAACATGCCGAACACAATTCTGCCATTTTTCAGAAGATATGAGTTCTGATTGTCGTCTAATGAGATTTTCTACAGCGGGAGAACTTTCTGGACGATTATTATATTTTCTATAACATTACCGAAATCAGGTAAAACTTTCAACTCAACCCGAAGACGGCCCTATAAAAAACCATTAAAAAAATAATCGCTTGAGGAATAAAAATTGTTTATTTCGTTTAGTGTATTATTTTACGGTTGGTTTTTGATGGTTTTTTGGTGTCCTTTGATGGTTTTTTGTTGGTTTTTTGGTGTCTTTTGATGATTTTTTCTGTTGGTTTTTTATGACTTTTTGGTGACTTTTGATGGTTTTTTGTTGGTGTTTGATAGTTTTTTGGTGTTTTTTGATGGTTTTTTGTTGGTTTTTGAAGTTTTTTTTGATGTTTCTTATTTTGTGTGTTTTCATATAAAATTCAACAAAAAGCTGTTCTCGTTCAACATCGCGAGACGTGTTTGGGTACAAGTTATCATTTCCTTAGAACGGAAATTATGACTTGCATGAAACAGAATCAGATAAAAAAATAGTTGATTACAGATATATTTTTATATTGTTTATAAAAAGAATTGGATTTCAATTAAATATGGCGGAAAATTGTTGACCTAAACAAAATTAAACGGAAATGATGAAACGTGTTTCAGTTATCCCGCCCCTGTTTACGAAACAATTTTATTCTTAGGAAATCATATTTCAGTGAATCCGTACTTGTCTACGCAGCAAAAATTGTAAACGGCGTATTTAGGAATATGTTGAATTTTATGTGAAAACACACAAAAAAAGAAACGTAATTAATTAGATGCGTCCAGAGAAACAGATTATTTCCAAGTATGTTTCATTAAAATTGATCTATTGTTATTCGGGATATTTAATTTCATTCACCTAAAATGCACGGCCCTGATTAACATGAAATTACTCATGTTTTTTTTTGGCGGACACTTGTTGATACGTTTTTTTACCTGATCAATGCTAGCCAGAGGCGTATTTAAGAATATGTTCAATTTTATGTGAAAACACAAAAAAAAAAAATGTTTGATGGTTTATTGACCAAAACAAAAAACCATCAAAAAGCATCCAAAAAACATCAAAAGCCATCAAAAAGCATAATAAAAGTTTCTAATGCTTTTTTTGGTGAGTTGTGATGTCCATTTGCAGCTTTTAAATACAAATCGGAATTTGCTCCAAATGTATCAAATTGCTAACCTAAGCAAAATTATTCTTGCAAGTCATTATTTCCTTAGAACGGAAATGTTTGTTGGTTTTTGATGTTTTTTTTTGGTGTCTTTTGATGGTTTTTTCTGTTGGTTTTTTATGACTTTTTGATGCCTTTTGATGGTTTCTTGTTAGTGTTTGATAGTTTTTTGGTGTTTTTTGATGGTTTTTTGTTGGTTTTTGAAGTTTTTTTGATGTTTCTTATTTTGTGTGTTTTCATATAAAATTCAACAAAAAGCTGTTCTCGTTCAACATCACGAGACGTGTTTGGGTACAATTTCCTTAGAACGGAAATTATGACTTGCAAGAAACAGAATCAGATAAAAAAAATAGTTGATTACAGATATATTTTTATATTGTTTATAAAAAGAATTGGATTTCAATTAAATATAGCGGAAAATTGTTGACCTAAACAAAATTAAACGGCAATGATGAAACGTGTTTCAGTTATCCCGCCCCTGTTTACGAAACAATTTTATTCTTAGGAAATCATATTTCAGTGAATCCGTACTTGTCTACGCAGCAAAAATTGTAAACGGCGTATTTAGGAATATGCTGAATTTTATGTGAAAACACACAAAAAAAAGAAACCTAATTAATTAGATGCGTCCAGAGATACAGATTATTTCCAAGTATGTTTCATTAAAATTGATCTTTTGTTATTCGGGATATTTAATTTCATTCACCTAAAATGCACGGAGCTGATTAACATGAAATTGCTCATGCTTTTTTTTGGCGAACACTTGTTGGTACGTTTTTTACCTGATCAATGCTAGCCAGAGGCGTATTTAAGAATATGTTCAATTTTATTTGAAAACACACAAAAAAAAAATGTTTGATGGTTTATTGACCAAAACAAAAAACCATCGAAAAGCATCCAAAAAACATCAAAAGCCATCAAAAAGCATAATAAAAGTTTCTAATGGTTTTTTGGTGAGTTGTGATGTTTATTTGCAGCTTTTAAATATAAATCGGAATTTTCTCCAAATGTATCAAATTGCTAATCTAGGCAAAATTATTCTTGCAAGTCATCATTTCCTTAGAACGGAAATGATGACTTGCAAGAAATACACAATTAAATATGGAGGAAAATTGTTGACCTAAACAAAATTAAAAGGAAATGATGAAACGTGTTTCAGTTATCCCACCCCTGTCTACGAAATAATTTTATTTTTAAGAAATCATGTTTCAGTGAACCCGTACTTGTCTACGCAGCAAAAATTGTAAACTTCCTGCCCTTTGACACCCTCAAGCGATAATCCTTCTTTTTTCGAATACGTCCCTGACTAATGAGATAAAAGCGTCCAATTCCGTAAGAATTTGCTGAAACAGCATCGCGTTCTCTAGCCAGAGACGTATTTAGGTATATGTTGAATTTTATGTGAAAACACAAAAAACGTTTTTTGATGGTTTTTTGATCAAAACAAAAAACCATCAAAAAGCATAAAAAAAAAACATCAAAAGCCATCAAAAAGCATAAAAAAAGTGTTTAATTTTTTTTTTAATGAGTTTTGATGTCTTTGCAGATTTTAAATATAAATCGGAATATACTTCATAAGGTTTTATGTGGGTATATCTCGAATGAATTTTGTATACCTGTCTAAGCAGCAAAAATTGTTAATCTAAGCAAAATTTATCCTTACAAGTCATCATTTCCTTATAACGGAAATGATGGCTTGCAAGAAATAGAATCAAATAAAAAAAAATAGTTGATTAAACACATATTTTAATATTATTGAAAAACATCAAAAGACACCAAAAAACCATCAAAAACCAACAAAAAAACTATCAAAAGACACCAAAAAACTATCAAACACCAATAAAAAACCATCAAAAGACATCAAAAAGTCATAAAAAACCAACAGAAAAAACCATCAAAAGACACCAAAAAACCATCAAAAACCAACAAAAAACCATCAAAAACCAACCGTAAAATAATTCACTAAACGAAATAAACGATTTTTATTCCTCAAGCGATTATTCTTTTTTTTGTAACATTTCCGAATACGTCCCTGTCAATAAGATAACAGCGTCCATTTTCGTAAGAATTTGCTGAAACGGCATCGCGTTATTTATTTCTTTGTTGTAACAATGACGGGCGGCGTGTTTCGGAATTTTACCGTGAAAAGATTCGTAATTATTTGAGAAAAAAAGGTGGTTTTGTTGCACTAAATGGTGGCTTCTGTGATGTGTGTGCGTGTATATGCATGTTTTCGAGGGAGAACGGATAATTTTATTGCCTGTTGTCAATGCCGTAAGTAATTTTTTTTTAATTTCAAACAACGTACTCGCCTTCCGACATTTGATCTTTTATTCTAATAATCACGGACGTGTTTTGCATAATGATTTTTACGTTGAATTGATTGTAACGTACAAGATTTCGAGTGGAAAGAAGCTTAAATCGGCAGAAAGTTGCTGATGAACATTTATTTATGAAGACAATAACGGGAATTTTGTCGGAACAAACACGGCTTTTATTCGTTGCGGTTATTCGCAATTAAATAATTTTATATGAGACTGGGGAAAATAATACACCAAACGAAATAAATAATATTTATCATAATTTCAATTACAGCTTAAGGTTATACAAACAAGTTCGTACTTTATAGCTTTTAAGAAACTAATAAGTTTTAAATTTAAATCTGGTTTAACCGCAATATGCACAGTTATTTAACTGATTTTCTTTGCTGAATAATTTTTAATTCTGAATCCAATTTGTCGATTATTTGTCTAAATTTTCCCTTCTTCTCCATCATTTTTTCGATTAAGTGCTTTATTTGCAATTCGAAACGTTCCACATTCATTTGAAATCTTTTAACATAGTATAACCAAGTATTAATTCGGCTTTCTTTATCATTTATTAAGAAAATAACCTGAACTTTGTCGAAACAAACACGTCTTTTATTCATGACGGTTTGCAATCAAATATTTTTTACATCAGACTGGGGAAAATAATACACCGAACGAATTAAATTATATTTATTACAATTTCTGTTACAGCTTTAGATGATTCAATTTAGTCCTTGTTTCATACATTTCAATTGCTTCTTTTAAAGAACTAATTCGTTTTAAATGTAATTCTAATCTACGACGAAGCTGTCTAACTGCACTTGATTTGTTTTCCACATGAACCAATGCCTTCTTCATTCTTCGATACATTCGATATTGATGGTTTGACCGATCGGACCTCTATTTACCAAGTACAACTTCAAACCGTTCACGATCTTCTGGTGCAGATCGCTGAAATTATTGTTTACTTATATATTTGTTAAATGTCGCATGGTAGGCGTTTAAGGCTGTTCCATCTAAAAAAACAGGGACCCATCTAACTTTGGGACATAGGTCTCGTTGTCCCAGTTTTCCACTTGCGGTGGTGTTGGCGTTGGTTTGCTGAACCACTTTGATGGTGGTGGGTGTGGTGTAGATGGTTTGGGAAGTGCAGTCTCCAAGAGTTTTCACTCCCTTTCCCAGGCATCCCGGTGACATTTGAAAATATGCTTTCTCAGCCTATTCTATAAAAGTCTGTGGCTGGCAACATAGGGGCAGATAACAAATTTTTCTACTGAAAAAAATTTTTTTAGAACTTTAAACACTACAAAAAGTATATATAAGCTTACACTTTTCTGTCGTTAATTAATTATTATGTTATATACTTGCAGGATACTTATTAATCTGTTCTTGTGTGTGATCTTTAATTTATACACTATATTAATCCCCACCCCTACTTTTTTCCCCCCATTTTTATTATAGTGTAGGTTTTCTTGAGAACTCTAAAGTTGATGATTCAGTTGCTTTCCTCATGTTTCATTCTTCGCTGACTTGAATTTATTTAAATAGTTGATTACACACATATTTTTATATTGTTTATAAAAAGAATTGGATTTCAATTAAATATGGCGGAAAATTGTTGACTTAAACAAAATTAAACGGAAATGATGAAACGTGTTTCAATTATCTATGAAATAATTTTATTCTTAAGAAATCATGTTTCAGTGAACCCGTACTTGTCTACGCAGCAAAAATTGTAAACTTCCTGCCCTCTGACACCCTCAAGCGATAATTCTTCTTTTTTCAAATACGTCCCTGACTAATGAGATAAATGGACGCTTTTATTCCGTAAGAATTTGCTGAAACCGCATCGCGTTCGCTAGCCAGAGGCGTATTTAGTTATATGTTGAATTTTATGTGAAAACACACAAAAAAAGAAACGTAAATAATTAGATGCATCCAGAGATACAGATCATTTCGACGTATGTTTCATTAAAATCGACCGTTTGTTATTCGAGAAATTTAATTTTATTCACCTAAAATGCACGGCTCTGGTTAACATGAAATTATTCATACTTTCTTGGCGAACACTTGTTGGTACGTGTTTTTAGCTGATCAACGCTAGCCGGAGGCGTATTTAGGAAAATGTTAAATTTTATGTGAAAACACAAAAAACGTTTTTTTTTTTGTGGTTTTTTGATCAAAACAAAAAACCATCACAAAGCATAAAAAAAACACCAAAAGCCATCAAAAAGCATAAAAAAAGGTTTTTAATGGTTTTTTTGATGAGTTTTGATGTCTTTTTGCAGTTTTTAAATATAAATCGGAATATTCTCCTAAGGTATGAAATTGCTGATCTAAGCAAAATTATCCTTGCAAAGTCATCATTTCCTTAGAACGGAAATATTGACTTGCAAGAAATAGAATCAAATAAAAAAATAGTTGATCACACACATATTTTTATATTGTTTATAAAAAGAATTTGATTTCAATTAAATATGGCGGAAAATTGTTGACCTTCACAAAATTAAACGGAAATAGGGGCAATTCTGAATCAAAGTTGTTAAATTTAAAGGGTGTTAAATTGCAAATTTCCATAGTAACGAGTTAAATCCGTAAATCTGATTGGCTGTTTATTTTTTAACAACCTTTAAATTTTAACGGGTTTGATTCAGAATTGGGCCTATGATGAAACGTTGTACCTGTCTACGCAGCAAAAATTGTTAATCTAAGCAAAATTATCATTACAAGTCATCATTTCCTTATAATTTCAATTAAATATGGCGGAAAATTGTTGATCTAAACAAAATTAAACGGAAATTATGAAACGTGTTGCAGTTATCCCACCCCTATCTACGAAACAATTTTATTATTAAGAAATCATGTTTCAATAAATCCGTACTTGTCTACGCAGTAAAAATTGTAAACGGCGTATTTAGGAATGAATATGTTGAATTTTATGTGAAAACACACAAAAGAAAGAAACGTAAATAATTAGATGCATCCAGAGACACAGATCATTTCGACGTGTGTTTCATTAAAATCGATCTATTTTATTCACCTAAAATACACGGCTCTGCTTAACATGAAATTATTCATGCTTTCTTGACAAACACTTCTTGTTGGTACGTGTTTTTAGCTGATCAACGCTAGCCAGAGGCGTATTTAGGAATATGGTGAATTTTATGTGAAAACACACAAAAAACGTTTTTTTGATGGTTTTTTGACCAAAACAAAAAACCTTCAAAAAGCATCAAAAAAACATCAAAAGCCATCAAAAAGCATAATAAAGGTTTTTAATGGTTTTTTGATGAGTTTTGATGTCTTTTTGTCGTTTTTAAATATAAATCGGAATATAAGGGGCAATTCTGAATCATAGTTGTTAAATTTAAAGGGTGTTAAATTGCAAATTTCCATAGTAACGGGTTAAATCCGTAAATCTGATTGCCTGTTTATTTTTTAACAACCTTTAAATTTTAACGGGTTTGATTCAGAATTGGACCTATCTCCTAATGTATGAAATTGCTAATCTAAGCAAAATTATTCTTGCAAGTCATCATTTCCTTAGAACGGAAATGATGACTTGCAAGAAATAAAATTAAATAAAAAAAATATTTGATTACACACATATTTTTATATTGTTTATAAAAAGAACTGGATTTCAATTAAATATGGCGGAAAATTGTTGCCCTAAACAAAATTAAACGGAAATGATGAAATGTTGTACCCGTCTACGCAGCAAAATTTTTAATCTAAGCAAACTTATCCTTACAAGTCATCAATTCTTTAGAACGGAAATGATGACTTGCAAGAAATAGAATTAAGTAAAAAAAAAAAGTTGATACATATTTTTTTACTACGCAGTAGTTTAACCGCAATATCCCAGTGCATATTTCGAAACAGTTGATTTTCTCTGAATCTAATTTCTCGATTGATTCTCAAACTTTTCGCATCTTCTCCATCATTTTTTCGATTAAGGGCTTTATTTGTATTTCGAAACGTTCATTTGAAATCTCTTAACATCGTATAACCAAGTATGATTTCGGCTTTTTTTATCATTTATTAACAAAATAACCGAAACAAACACGTCTCGCGATGCTGAACAAAAAAGCGATAAAAAACCAACAAAAAAAAAACATCAAAAGACACCAAAAAACCATCAAAAACCAACAAAAAACATCAAAAGACATCAAAAAACCATCGAAAACCAACAAAAACCATCAAAATACACCAAAAAGCCATAAAAACCAACAAAAAAAAAACATCAAAAGACACCAAAAAAAAAAAAACATCAAAAGGCACCAAAAAACCATCAAAAACCAATCGTAAAATAATACACCAAACGAAATAAACAATTTTTATTCCTCAAGCGATTATTCTTTTTTTTGTAATATTTCCGAATACGTCCCTGTCTATTTAGATAAAAGCGTCCAGTTCCGTAAGAATTTGCTGAAACAGCATCGCGTTATTTAATTCTTTGTTGTAATAATGACGGGCGGCGTGTTACGGTTTATGAATTTTACTGTGAAAAGATTTGGGAAAAAGGTGGTTTTGTTGAACTAAATGGTGGCTTCTGTGAAGTGTGCGTGTATTTGAATGTTTTCGAGGGAAAACGGATAATTTTATTGCCTGTTTTCAATGTCGTAAGTAACAATTTTTTTAATTTTTAACAACACACTCGCCTTCTGACATTTGAGATTTTATTATAATAATTACGGCCAAATAAGCTTAAATCGGCAGAAAGTTGCTGATGAACATTTATTTATTAAGAAAATAACAGGAGTTTTGTCGGAGCAAACACGGCTTTTATTCGTTGCTGTTATTCCCAATTAAATAATTTTATATGAGACTGGGGAAAATAATACACCAAACAAAATAAACAATATTTATTATAATTTCAATTACAGCTTAAGATTATACAAACTAGTTCGTATTTTATACATTTTAAGAAACTAATAAGTTTTAAATTTAGATCTAATTTACGACGCAGTGGTTTAACCGCAATGTGCACAGTTATTTAACTGATTTTCTTTGCTGAATAATTTTCAATTCTGAATCCAATTT
>NW_026973196.1:0-41249 GCF_036711695.1 Zophobas morio | reverse complement strand
CAAGAAAACACTTCAAAAGTGACGTTTCTGAAGAATTTTAACAGTTTTCTTGTATCTACGAACGCCAGAATGCATAAAATTGACCTAAACGTTTCCTTTTCCTATTCTGAGTCGATTCTGCATGCTTTAAGTGTGTTTGGTGGCTCAGAACCATCAAAAAACGTTGAAATATAGTTCAAATTCAATAAAAATCGACAAAAATACAGTTTCTAGCTAAAATTTGATGGTTTCGTTGCACTTTCCGAGCCCGTAGGGTATCTGATTGGCTTAAAAGTACAAGAAAACACTTCCAAAGTGACGTTTCTGAAGAATTTTAACAGTTTTCTTGTATCTACGAACGCCAGAATGCATAAAATTGACCTAAACGTCTCCTTTTCCTATTCTGAGTCGATTCTGCATGCTTTAAGTGTGTTTGGTGGCTCAGAACCATCAAAAAACGTTGAAATATAGTTCAAATTCAATAAAAATCGACAAAAATACAGTTTCTAGCTAAAATTTGATGGTTTCGTTGCACTTTCCGAGCCCGTAGGGTATCTGATTGGCTTAAAAGTACAAGAAAACACTTCAAAAGTGACGTTTCTGAAGAATTTTAACAGTTTTCTTGTATCTACGAACGCCAGAATGCATAAAATTGACCTAAACGTCTCCTTTTCCTATTCTGAGTCGATTCTGCATGCTTTAAGTGTGTTTGGTGGCTCAGAACCATCAAAAAACGTTGAAATATAGTTCAAATTCAATAAAAATCGACAAAAATACAGTTTCTAGCTAAAATTTGATGGTTTCGTTGCACTTTCCGAGCCCGTAGGGTATCTGATTGGCTTAAAAGTACAAGAAAACACTTCAAAAGTGACGTTTCTGAAGAATTTTAACAGTTTTCTTGTATCTACGAACGCCAGAATGCATAAAATTGACCTAAACGTCTCCTTTTCCTATTCTGAGTCGATTCTGCATGCTTTAAGTGTGTTTGGTGGCTCAGAACCATCAAAAAACGTTGAAATATAGTTCAAATTCAATAAAAATCGACAAAAATACAGTTTCTAGCTAAAATTTGATGGTTTCGTTGCACTTTCCGAGCCCGTAGGGTATCTGATTGGCTTAAAAGTACAAGAAAACACTTCAAAAGTGACGTTTCTGAAGAATTTTAACAGTTTTCTTGTATCTACGAACGCCAGAATGCATAAAATTGACCTAAACGTCTCCTTTTCCTATTCTGAGTCGATTCTGCATGCTTTAAGTGTGTTTGGTGGCTCAGAACCATCAAAAAACGTTGAAATATAGTTCAAATTCAATAAAAATCGACAAAAATACAGTTTCTAGCTAAAATTTGATGGTTTCGTTGCACTTTCCGAGCCCGTAGGGTTTCTGATTGGCTTAAAAGTACAAGAAAACACTTCAAAAGTGACGTTTCTGAAGAATTTTAACAGTTTTCTTGTATCTACGAACGCCAGAATGCATAAAATTGACCTAAACGTCTCCTTTTCCTATTCTGAGTCGATTCTGCATGCTTTAAGTGTGTTTGGTGACTCAGAACCATCAAAAAACGTTGAAATATAGTTCAAATTCAATAAAAATCGACAAAAATACAGTTTCTAGCTAAAATTTGATGGTTTCGTTGCACTTTCCGAGCCCGTAGGGTATCTGATTGGCTTAAAAGTACAAGAAAACACTTCAAAAGTGACGTTTCTGAAGAATTTTAACAGTTTTCTTGTATCTACGAACGCCAGAATGCATAAAATTGACCTAAACGTCTCCTTTTCCTATTCTGAGTCGATTCTGCATGCTTTAAGTGTGTTTGGTGGCTCAGAACCATCAAAAAACGTTGAAATATAGTTCAAATTCAATAAAAATCGACAAAAATACAGTTTCTAGCTAAAATTTGATGGTTTCGTTGCACTTTCCGAGCCCATAGGGTATCTGATTGGCTTAAAAGTACAAGAAAACACTTCAAAAGTGACGTTTCTGAAGAATTTTAACAGTTTTCTTGTATCTATGAACGCCAGAATGCATAAAATTGACCTAAACGTCTCCTTTTCCTATTCTGAGTCGATTCTGCATGCTTTAAGTGTGTTTGGTGGCTCAGAACCATCAAAAAACGTTGAAATATACTTCAAATTCAATAAAAATCGACAAAAATACAGTTTCTAGCTAAAATTTGATGGTTTCGTTGCACTTTCCGAGCCCGTAGGGTATCTGATTGGCTTAAAAGTACAAGA
The DNA here is from genome assembly GCF_036711695.1 of Zophobas morio. Lineage (NCBI taxonomy): Eukaryota > Metazoa > Arthropoda > Insecta > Coleoptera > Tenebrionidae > Zophobas > Zophobas morio. The sequence continues at coordinate 39,036 of NW_026973196.1, read as the reverse complement.
AAACACTTCAAAAGTGACGTTTCTGAAGAATTTTAACAGTTTTCTTGTATCTACGAACGCCAGAATGCATAAAATTGACCTAAACGTCTCCTTTTCCTATTCTGAGTCGATTCTGCATGCTTTAAGTGTGTTTGGTGGCTCAGAACCATGAAAAAACGTTGAAATATAGTTCAAATTCAATAAAAATCGACAAAAATACAGTTTCTAGCTAAAATTTGATGGTTTCGTTGCACTTTCCGAGCCCGTAGGGTATCTGATTGGCTTAAAAGTACAAGAAAACACTTCAAAAGTGACGTTTCTGAAGAATTTTAACAGTTTTCTTGTATCTACGAACGCCAGAATGCATAAAATTGACCTAAACTTCTCCTTTTCCTATTCTGAGTCGATTCTGCATGCTTTAAGTGTGTTTGGTGGCTCAGAACCATCAAAAAACGTTGAAATATAGTTCAAATTCAATAAAAATCGACAAAAATACAGTTTCTAGCTAAAATTTGATGGTTTCGTTGCACTTTCCGAGCCCGTACGGTATCTGATTGGCTTAAAAGTACAAGAAAACACTTCAAAAGTGACGTTTCTGAAGAATTTTAACAGTTTTCTTGTATCTACGAACGCCAGAATGCATAAAATTGACCTAAACGTCTCCTTTTCCTATTCTGAGTCGATTCTGCATGCTTTAAGTGTGTTTGGTGGCTCAGAACCATCAAAAAACGTTGAAATATAGTTCAAATTCAATAAAAATCGACAAAAATACAGTTTCTAGCTAAAATTTGATGGTTTCGTTGCACTTTCCGAGCCCGTAGGGTATCTGATTGGCTTAAAAGTACAAGAAAACACTTCAAAAGTGACGTTTCTGAAGAATTTTAACAGTTTTCTTGTATCTACGAACGCCAGAATGCATAAAATTGACCTAAACGTCTCCTTTTCCTATTCTGAGTCGATTCTGCATGCTTTAAGTGTGTTTGGTGGCTCTGAACCATCAAAAAACTTTGAAATATAGTTCAAATTCAATAAAAATCGACAAAAATACAGTTTCTAGCTAAAATTTGATGGTTTCGTTGCACTTTCCGAGCCCGTAGGGTATCTGATTGGCTTAAAAGTACAAGAAAACACTTCAAAAGTGACGTTTCTGAAGAATTTTAACAGTTTTCTTGTATCTACGAACGCCAGAATGCATAAAATTGACCTAAACGTCTCCTTTTCCTATTCTGAGTCGATTCTGCATGCTTTAAGTGTGTTTGGTGGCTCAGAACCATCAAAAAACGTTGAAATATAGTTCAAATTCAATCAAAATCGACAAAAATACAGTTTCTAGCTAAAATTTGATGGTTTCGTTGCACTTTCCGAGCCCGTAGGGTATCTGATTGGCTTAAAAGTACAAGAAAACACTTCAAAAGTGACGTTTCTGAAGAATTTTAACAGTTTTCTTGTATCTACGAACGCCAGAATGCATAAAATTGACCTAAACATCTCCTTTTCCTATTCTGAGTCGATTCTGCATGCTTTAAGTGTGTTTGGTGGCTCAGAACCATCAAAAAACGTTGAAATATAGTTCAAATTCAATAAAAATCGGCAAAAATACAGTTTCTAGCTAAAATTTGATGGTTTCGTTGCACTTTCCGAGCCCGTAGGGTATCTGATTGGCTTAAAAGTACAAGAAAACATTTCAAAAGTGACGTTTCTGAAGAATTTTAACAGTTTTCTTGTATCTACGAACGCCAGAATGCATAAAATTGACCTAAACGTCTCCTTTTCCTATTCTGAGTCGATTCTGCATGCTTTAAGTGTGTTTGGTGGCTCAGAACCATCAAAAAACGTTGAAATATAGTTCAAATTCAATAAAAATCGACAAAAATACAGTTTCTAGCTAAAATTTGATGGTTTCGTTGCACTTTCCGAGCCCGTTGGGTATCTGATTGGCTTAAAAGTACAAGAAAACACTTCAAAAGTGACGTTTCTGAAGAATTTTAACAGTTTTCTTGTATCTACGAACGCCAGAATGCATAAAATTGACCTAAACGTCTCCTTTTCCTATTCTGAGTCGATTCTGCATGCTTTAAGTGTGTTTGGTGGCTCAGAACCATCAAAAAACGTTGAAATATAGTTCAAATTCAATAAAAATCGACAAAAATACAGTTTCTAGCTAAAATTTGATGGTTTCGTTGCACTTTCCGAGCCCGTAGGGTATCTGATTGGCTTAAAAGTACAAGAAAACACTTCAAAAGTGACGTTTCTGAAGAATTTTAACAGTTTTCTTGTATCTACGAACGCCAGAATGCATAAAATTGACCTAAACGTCTCCTTTTCCTATTCTGAGTCGATTCTGCATGCTTTAAGTGTGTTTGGTGGCTCAGAACCATCAAAAAACGTTGAAATATAGTTCAAATTCAATAAAAATCGACAAAAATACAGTTTCTAGCTAAAATTTGATGGTTTCGTTGCACTTTCCGAGCCCGTAGGGTATCTGATTGGCTTAAAAGTACAAGAAAACACTTCAAAAGTGACGTTTCTGAAGAATTTTAACAGTTTTCTTGTATCTACGAACGCCAGAATGCATAAAATTGACCTAAACGTCTCCTTTTCCAATTCTGAGTCGATTCTGCATGCTTTAAGTGTGTTTGGTGGCTCAGAACCATCAAAAAACGTTGAAATATAGTTCAAATTCAATAAAAATCGACAAAAATACAGTTTCTAGCTAAAATTTGATGGTTTCGTTGCACTTTCCGAGCCCGTAGGGTATCTGATTGGCTTAAAAGTACAAGAAAACACTTCAAAAGTGACGTTTCTGAAGAATTTTAACAGTTTTCTTGGATCTACGAACGCCAGAATGCATAAAATTGACCTAAACGTCTCCTTTTCCTATTCTGAGTCGATTCTGCATGCTTTAAGTGTGTTTGGTGGCTCAGAACCATAAAAAAACGTTGAAATATAGTTCAAATTCAATAAAAATCGACAAAAATACAGTTTCTAGCTAAAATTTGATGGTTTCGTTGCACTTTCCGAGCCCGTAGGGTATCTGATTGGCTTAAAATTACAAGAAAACACTTCAAAAGTGACGTTTCTGAAGAATTTTAACAGTTTTCTTGTATCAACGAACGCCAGAATGCATAAAATTGACCTAAACTTCTCCTTTTCCTATTCTGAGTCGATTCTGCATGCTTTAAGTGTGTTTGGTGGCTCAGAACCATCAAAAAACGTTGAAATATAGTTCAAATTCCATAAAAATCGACAAAAATACAGTTTCTAGCTAAAATTTGATGTTTTCGTTGCACTTTCCGAGCCCGTAGGGTATCTGATTGGCTTAAAAGTACAAGAAAACACTTCAAAAGTGACGTTTCTGAAGAATTTTAACAGTTTTCTTGTATCTACGAACGCCAGAATGCATAAAATTGACCTAAACGTCTCCTTTTCCTATTCTGAGTCGATTCTGCATGCTTTAAGTGTGTTTGGTGGCTCAGAACCATCAAAAAACGTTGAAATATAGTTCAAATTCAATAAAAATCGACAAAAACACAGTTTCTAGCTAAAATTTGATGGTTTCGTTGCACTTTCCGAGCCCGTAGGGTATCTGATTGGCTTAAAAGTACAAGAAAACACTTCAAAAGTGACGTTTCTGAAGAATTTTAACAGTTTTCTTGTATCTACGAACGCCAGAATGCATAAAATTGACCTAAACGTCTCCTTTTCCTATTCTGAGTCGATTCTGCATGCTTTAAGTGTGTTTGGTGGCTCAGAACCATCAAAAAACGTTGAAATATAGTTCAAATTCAATAAAAATCGACAAAAATACAGTTTCTAGCTAAAATTTGATGGTTTCGTTGCACTTTCCGAGCCCGTTGGGTATCTGATTGGCTTAAAAGTACAAGAAAACACTTCAAAAGTGACGTTTCTGAAGAATTTTAACAGTTTTCTTGTATCTACGAACGCCAGAATGCATAAAATTGACCTAAACGTCTCCTTTTCCTATTCTGAGTCGATTCTGCATGCTTTAAGTGTGTTTGGTGGCTCAGAACCATCAAAAAACGTTGAAATATAGTTCAAATTCAATAAAAATCGACAAAAATACAGTTTCTAGCTAAAATTTGATGGTTTCGTTGCACTTTCCGAGCCCGTAGGGTATCTGATTGGCTTAAAAGTACAAGAAAACACTTCAAAAGTGACGTTTCTGAAGAATTTTAACAGTTTTCTTGTATCTACGAACGCCAGAATGCATAAAATTGACCTAAACGTCTCCTTTTCCTATTCTGAGTCGATTCTGCATGCTTTAAGTGTGTTTGGTGGCTCAGAACCATCAAAAAACATTGAAATATAGTTCAAATTCAATAAAAATCGACAAAAATACAGTTTCTAGCTAAAATTTGATGGTTTCGTTGCACTTTCCGAGCCCGTAGGGTATCTGATTGGCTTAAAAGTACAAGAAAACACTTCAAAAGTGACGTTTCTGAAGAATTTTAACAGTTTTCTTGTATCTACGAACGCCAGAATGCATAAAATTGACCTAAACGTCTCCTTTTCCTATTCTGAGTCGATTCTGTATGCTTTAAGTGTGTTTGGTGGCTCAGAACCATCAAAAAACGTTGAAATATAGTTCAAATTCAATAAAAATCGACAAAAATACAGTTTCTAGCTAAAATTTGATGGTTTCGTTGCACTTTCCGAGCCCGTAGGGTATCTGATTGGCTTAAAAGTACAAGAAAACACTTCAAAAGTGACGTTTCTGAAGAATTTTAACAGTTTTCTTGTATCTACGAACGCCAGAATGCATAAAATTGACCTAAACGTCTCCTTTTCCTATTCTGAGTCGATTCTGCATGCTTTAAGTGTGTTTGGTGGCTCAGAACCATCAAAAAACGTTGAAATATAGTTCAAATTCAATAAAAATCGACAAAAATACAGTTTCTAGCTAAAATTTGATGGTTTCGTTGCACTTTCCGAGCCCGTAGGGTATCTGATTGGCTTAAAAGTACAAGAAAACACTTCAAAAGTGACGTTTCTGAAGAATTTTAACAGTTTTCTTGTATCTACGAACGCCAGAATGCATAAAATTGACCTAAACGTCTCCTTTTCCTATTCTGAGTCGATTCTGCATGCTTTAAGTGTGTTTGGTGGCTCAGAACCATCAAAAAACGTTGAAATATAGTTCAAATTCAATAAAAATCGACAAAAATACAGTTTCTAGCTAAAATTTGATGGTTTCGTTGCACTTTCCGAGCCCGTAGGGTATCTGATTGGCTTAAAAGTACAAGAAAACACTTCAAAAGTGACGTTTCTGAAGAATTTTAACAGTTTTCTTGTATCTACGAACGCCAGAATGCATAAAATTGACCTAAACGTCTCCTTTTCCTATTCTGAGTCGATTCTGCATGCTTTAAGTGTGTTTGGTGGCTCAGAACCATCAAAAAACGTTGAAATATAGTTCAAATTCAATAAAAATCGACAAAAATACAGTTTCTAGCTAAAATTTGATGGTTTCGTTGCACTTTCCGAGCCCGTAGGGTATCTGATTGGCTTAAAAGTACAAGAAAACACTTCAAAAGTGACGTTTCTGAAGAATTTTAACAGTTTTCTTGTATCTACGAACGCCAGAATGCATAAAATTGACCTAAACGTCTCCTTTTCCTATTCTGAGTCGATTCTGCATGCTTTAAGTGTGTTTGGTGGCTCAGAACCATCAAAAAACTTTGAAATATAGTTCAAATTCAATAAAAATCGACAAAAATACAGTTTCTAGCTAAAATTTGATGGTTTCGTTGCACTTTCCGAGCCCGTAGGGTATCTGATTGGCTTAAAAGTACAAGAAAACATTTCAAAAGTGACGTTTCTGAAGAATTTTAACAGTTTTCTTGTATCTACGAACGCCAGAATGCATAAAATTGACCTAAACGTCTCCTTTTCCTATTCTGAGTCGATTCTGCATGCTTTAAGTGTGTTTGGTGGCTCAGAACCATCAAAAAACGTTGAAATATAGTTCAAATTCAATAAAAATCGACAAAAATACAGTTTCTAGCTAAAATTTGATGGTTTCGTTGCACTTTCCGAGCCCGTAGGGTATCTGATTGGCTTAAAAGTACAAGAAAACACTTCAAAAGTGACGTTTCTGAAGAATTTTAACAGTTTTCTTGTATCTACGAACGCCAGAATGCATAAAATTGACCTAAACGTCTCCTTTTCCTATTCTGAGTCGATTCTGCATGCTTTAAGTGTGTTTGGTGGCTCAGAACCATCAAAAAACGTTGAAATATAGTTCAAATTCAATAAAAATCGACAAAAATACAGTTTCTAGCTAAAATTTGATGGTTTCGTTGCACTTTCCGAGACCGTAGGGTATCTGATTGGCTTAAAAGTACAAGAAAACACTTCAAAAGTGACGTTTCTGAAGAATTTTAACAGTTTTCTTGTATCTACGAACGCCAGAATGCATAAAATTGACCTAAACGTCTCCTTTTCCTATTCTGAGTCGATTCTGCATGCTTTAAGTGTGTTTGGTGGCTCAGAACCATCAAAAAACGTTGAAATATAGTTCAAATTCAATAAAAATCGACAAAAATACAGTTTCTAGCTAAAATTTGATGGTTTCGTTGCACTTTCCGAGCCCGTTGGGTATCTGATTGGCTTAAAAGTACAAGAAAACACTTCAAAAGTGACGTTTCTGAAGAATTTTAACAGTTTTCTTGTATCTACGAACGCCAGAATGCATAAAATTGACCTAAACGTCTCCTTTTCCTATTCTGAGTCGATTCTGCATGCTTTAAGTGTGTTTGGTGGCTCAGAACCATCAAAAAACGTTGAAATATAGTTCAAATTCAATAAAAATCGACAAAAATACAGTTTCTAGCTAAAATTTGATGGTTTCGTTGCACTTTCCGAGCCCGTAGGGTATCTGATTGGCTTAAAAGTACAAGAAAACACTTCAAAAGTGACGTTTCTGAAGAATTTTAACAGTTTTCTTGTATCTACGAACGCCAGAATGCATAAAATTGACCTAAACGTCTCCTTTTCCTATTCTGAGTCGATTCTGCATGCTTTAAGTGTGTTTGGTGGCTCAGAACCATCAAAAAACGTTGAAATATAGTTCAAATTCAATAAAAATCGACAAAAATATAGTTTCTAGCTAAAATTTGATGGTTTCGTTGCACTTTCCGAGCCCGTAGGGTATCTGATTGGCTTAACAGTACAAGAAAACACTTCAAAAGTGACGTTTCTGAAGAATTTTAACAGTTTTCTTGTATCTACGAACGCCAGAATGCATAAAATTGACCTAAACGTCTCCTTTTCCTATTCTGAGTCGATTCTGCATGCTTTAAGTGTGTTTGGTGGCTCAGAACCATCAAAAAACGTTGAAATATAAATCAAATTCAATAAAAATCGACAAAAATACAGTTTCTAGCTAAAATTTGATGGTTTCGTTGCACTTTCCGAGCCCGTAGGGTATCTGATTGGCTTAAAAGTACAAGAAAACACTTCAAAAGTGACGTTTCTGAAGAATTTTAACAGTTTTCTTGTATCTACGAACGCCAGAATGCATAAAATTGACCTAAACGTCTCCTTTTCCTATTCTGAGTCAATTCTGCATGCTTTAAGTGTGTTTGGTGGCTCAGAACCATCAAAAAACGTTGAAATATAGTTCAAATTCAATAAAAATCGACAAAAATACAGTTTCTAGCTAAAATTTGATGGTTTCGTTGCACTTTCCGAGCCCGTAGGGTATCTGATTGGCTTAAAAGTACAAGAAAACACTTCAAAAGTGACGTTTCTGAAGAATTTTAACAGTTTTCTTGTATCTACGAACGCCAGAATGCATAAAATTGACCTAAACGTCTCCTTTTCCTATTCTGAGTCGATTCTGCATGCTTTAAGTGTGTTTGGTGGCTCAGAACCATCAAAAAACGTTGAAATATAGTTCAAATTCAATAAAAATCGACAAAAATACAGTTTCTAGCTAAAATTTTATGGTTTCGTTGCACTTTCCGAGCCCGTAGGGTATCTGATTGGCTTAAAAGTACAAGAAAACACTTCAAAAGTGACGTTTCTGAAGAATTTTAACAGTTTTCTTGTATCTACGAACGCCAGAATGCATAAAATTGACCTAAACGTCTCCTTTTCCTATTCTGAGTCGATTCTGCATGCTTTAAGTGTGTTTGGTGGCTCAGAACCATCAAAAAACGTTGAAATATAGTTCAAATTCAATAAAAATCGACAAAAATACAGTTTCTAGCTAAAATTTGATGGTTTCGTTGCACTTTCCGAGCCCGTAGGGTATCTGATTGGCTTAAAAGTACAAGAAAACACTTCAAAAGTGACGTTTCTGAAGAATTTTAACAGTTTTCTTGTATCTACGAACGCCAGAATGCATAAAATTGACCTAAACGTCTCCTTTTCCTATTCTGAGTCGATTCTGCATGCTTTAAGCGTGTTTGGTGGCTCAGAACCATCAAAAAACGTTGAAATATAGTTCAAATTCAATAAAAATCGACAAAAATACAGTTTCTAGCTAAAATTTGATGGTTTCGTTGCACTTTCCGAGCCCGTAGGGTATCTGATTGGCTTAAAAGTACAAGAAAACACTTCAAAAGTGACGTTTCTGAAGAATTTTAACAGTTTTCTTGTATCTACGAACGCCAGAATGCATAAAATTGACCTAAACGTCTCCTTTTCCTATTCTGAGTCGATTCTGCATGCTTTAAGTGTGTTTGGTGGCTCAGAACCATCAAAAAACGTTGAAATATAGTTCAAATTCAATAAAAATCGACAAAAATACAGTTTCTAGCTAAAATTTGATGGTTTCGTTGCACTTTCCGAGCCCGTAGGGTATCTGATTGGCTTAAAAGTACAAGAAAACACTTCAAAAGTGATGTTTCTGAAGAATTTTAACAGTTTTCTTGTATCTACGAACGCCAGAATGCATAAAATTGACCTAAACGTCTCCCTTTCCTATTCTGAGTCGATTCTGCATGCTTTAAGTGTGTTTGGTGGCTCAGAACCATCAAAAAACGTTGAAATATAGTTCAAATTCAATAAAAATCGACAAAAATACAGTTTCTAGCTAAAATTTGATGGTTTCGTTGCACTTTCCGAGCCCGTAGGGTATCTGATTGGCTTAAAAGTACAAGAAAACACTTCAAAAGTGACGTTTCTGAAGAATTTTAACAGTTTTCTTGTATCTACGAACGCCAGAATGCATAAAATTGACCTAAACGTATCCTTTTCCTATTCTGAGTCGATTCTGCATGCTTTAAGTGTGTTTGGTGGCTCAGAACCATCAAAAAACGTTGAAATATAGTTCAAATTCAATAAAAATCGACAAAAATACAGTTTCTAGCTAAAATTTGATGGTTTCGTTGCACTTTCCGAGCCCGTAGGGTATCTGATTGGCTTAAAAGTACAAGAAAACACTTCAAAAGTGACGTTTCTGAAGAATTTTAACAGTTTTCTTGTATCTACGAACGCCAGAATGCATAAAATTGACCTAAACGTCTCCTTTTCCTATTCTGAGTCGATTCTGCATGCTTTAAGTGTGTTTGGTGGGTCAGAACCATCAAAAAACGTTGAAATATAGTTCAAATTCAATAAAAATCGACAAAAATACAGTTTCTAGCTAAAATTTGATGGTTTCGTTGCACTTTCCGAGCCCGTTGGGTATCTGATTGGCTTAAAAGTACAAGAAAACACTTCAAAAGTGACGTTTCTGAAGAATTTTAACAGTTTTCTTGTATCTACGAACGCCAGAATGCATAAAATTGACCTAAACGTCTCCTTTTCCTATTCTGAGTCGATTCTGCATGCTTTAAGTGTGTTTGGTGGCTCAGAACCATCAAAAAACGTTGAAATATAGTTCAAATTCAATAAAAATCGACAAAAATACAGTTTCTAGCTAAAATTTGATGGTTTCGTTGCACTTTCCGAGCCCGTAGGGTATCTGATTGGCTTAAAAGTACAAGAAAACACTTCAAAAGTGACGTTTCTGAAGAATTTTAACAGTTTTCTTGTATCTACGAACGCCAGAATGCATAAAATTGACCTAAACGTCTCCTTTTCCTATTCTGAGTCGATTCTGCATGCTTTAAGTGTGTTTGGTGGCTCAGAACCATAAAAAAACGTTGAAATATAGTTCAAATTCAATAAAAATCGACAAAAATACAGTTTCTAGCCAAAATTTGATGGTTTCGTTGCACTTTCCGAGCCCGTAGGGTATCTGATTGGCTTAAAAGTACAAGAAAACACTTCAAAAGTGACGTTTCTGAAGAATTTTAACAGTTTTCTTGTATCTACGAACGCCAGAATGCATAAAATTGACCTAAACGTCTCCTTTTCCTATTCTGAGTCGATTCTGCATGCTTTAAGTGTGTTTGGTGGCTCAGAACCATCAAAAAACGTTGAAATATAGTTCAAATTCAATAAAAATCGACAAAAATACAGTTTCTAGCTAAAATTTGATGGTTTCGTTGCACTTTCCGAGCCCGTAGGGTATCTGATTGGCTTAAAAGTACAAGAAAACACTTCAAAAGTGACGTTTCTGAAGAATTTTAACAGTTTTCTTGTATCTACGAACGCCAGAATGCATAAAATTGACCTAAACGTCTCCTTTTCCTATTCTGAGTCGATTCTGCATGCTTTAAGTGTGTTTGGTGGCTCAGAACCATCAAAAAACGTTGAAATATAGTTCAAATTCAATAAAAATCGACAAAAATACAGTTTGCACTTTCCGAGCCCGTGGGGTATCTGATTGGCTTAAAAGTACAAGAAAACACTTCAGAAGTGACGTTTCTGAAGAATTTTAACAGTTTTCTTGTATCTACGAACGCCAGAATGCATAAAATTGACCTAAACGTCTCCTTTTCCTATTCTGAGTCGATTCTGCATGCTTTAAGTGTGTTTGGTGGCTCAGAACCATCAAAAAACGTTGAAATATAGTTCAAATTCAATAAAAATCGACAAAAATACAGTTTCTAGCTAAAATTTGATGGTTTCGTTGCACTTTCCGAGCCCGTAGGGTATCTGATTGGCTTAAAAGTACAAGAAAACACTTCAAAAGTGACGTTTCTGAAGAATTTTAACAGTTTTCTTGTATCTACGAACGCCAGAATGCATAAAATTGACCTAAACGTCTCCTTTTCCTATTCTGAGTCGATTCTGCATGCTTTAAGTGTGTTTGGTGGCTCAGAACCATCAAAAAACGTTGAAATATAGTTCAAATTCAATAAAAATCGACAAAAATACAGTTTCTAGCTAAAATTTGATGGTTTCGTTGCACTTTCCGAGCCCGTAGGGTATCTGATTGGCTTAAAAGTACAAGAAAACACTTCAAAAGTGACGTTGCTGAAGAATTTTAACAGTTTTCTTGTATCTACGAACGCCAGAATGCATAAAATTGACCTAAACGTCTCCTTTTCCTATTCTGAGTCGATTCTGCATGCTTTAAGTGTGTTTGGTGGCTCAGAACCATCAAAAAACGTTGAAATATAGTTCAAATTCAATAAAAATCGACAAAAATACAGTTTCTAGCTAAAATTTGATGGTTTCGTTGCACTTTCCGAGCCCGTAGGGTATCTGATTGGCTTAAAAGTACAAGAAAACACTTCAAAAGTGACGTTGCTGAAGAATTTTAACAGTTTTCTTGTATCTACGAACGCCAGAATGCATAAAATTGACCTAAACGTCTCCTTTTCCTATTCTGAGTCGATTCTGCATGCTTTAAGTGTGTTTGGTGGCTCAGAACCATCAAAAAACGTTGAAATATAGTTCAAATTCAATAAAAATCGACAAAAATACAGTTTCTAGCTAAAATTTGATGGTTTCGTTGCACTTTCCGAGCCCGTAGGGTATCTGATTGGCTTAAAAGTACAAGAAAACACTTCAAAAGTGACGTTTCTGAAGAATTTTAACAGTTTTCTTGTATCTACGAACGCCAGAATGCATAAAATTGACCTAAACGTCTCCTTTTCCTATTCTGAGTCGATTCTGCATGCTTTAAGTGTGTTTGGTGGCTCAGAACCATCAAAAAACGTTGAAATATAGTTCAAATTCAATAAAAATCGACAAAAATACAGTTTCTAGCTAAAATTTGATGGTTTCGTTGCACTTTCCGAGCCCGTAGGGTATCTGATTGGCTTAAAAGTACAAGAAAACATTTCAAAAGTGACGTTTCTGAAGAATTTTAACAGTTTTCTTGTATCTACGAACGCCAGAATGCATAAAATTGACCTAAACGTCTCCTTTTCCTATTCTGAGTCGATTCTGCATGCTTTAAGTGTGTTTGGTGGCTCAGAACCATCAAAAAACGTTGAAATATAGTTCAAATTCAATAAAAATCGACAAAAATACAGTTTCTAGCTAAAATTTGATGGTTTCGTTGCACTTTCCGAGCCCGTAGGGTATCTGATTGGCTTAAAAGTACAAGAAAACACTTCAAAAGTGACGTTTCTGAAGAATTTTAACAGTTTTCTTGTATCTACGAACGCCAGAATGCATAAAATTGACCTAAACGTCTCCTTTTCCTATTCTGAGTCGATTCTGCATGCTTTAAGTGTGTTTGGTGGCTCAGAACCATCAAAAAACGTTGAAATATAGTTCAAATTCAATAAAAATCGACAAAAATACAGTTTCTAGCTAAAATTTGATGGTTTCGTTGCACTTTCCGAGCCCGTAGGGTATCTGATTGGCTTAAAAGTACAAGAAAACACTTCAAAAGTGACGTTTCTGAAGAATTTTAACAGTTTTCTTGTATCTACGAACGCCAGAATGCATAAAATTGACCTAAACGTCTCCTTTTCCTATTCTGAGTCGATTCTGCATGCTTTAAGTGTGTTTGGTGGCTCAGAACCATCAAAAAACGTTGAAATATAGTTCAAATTCAATAAAAATCGACAAAAATACAGTTTCTAGCTAAAATTTGATGGTTTCGTTGCACTTTCCGAGCCCGTAGGGTATCTGATTGGCTTAAAAGTACAAGAAAACACTTCAAAAGTGACGTTTCTGAAGAATTTTAGCAGTTTTCTTGTATCTACGAACGCCAGAATGCATAAAATTGACCTAAACGTCTCCTTTTCCTATTCTGAGTCGATTCTGCATGCTTTAAGTGTGTTTGGTGGCTCAGAACCATAAAAAAACGTTGAAATATAGTTCAAATTCAATAAAAATCGACAAAAATACTGTTTCTAGCTAAAATTTGATGGTTTCGTTGCACTTTCCGAGCCCGTAGGGTATCTGATTGGCTTAAAAGTACAAGAAAACACTTCAAAAGTGACGTTTCTGAAGAATTTTAACAGTTTTCTTGTATCTACGAACGCCAGAATGCATAAAATTGACCTAAACGTCTCCTTTTCCTATTCTGAGTCGATTCTGCATGGTTTAAGTGTGTTTGGTGGCTCAGAACCATCAAAAAACGTTGAAATATAGTTCAAATTCAATAAAAATCGACAAAAATACAGTTTCTAGCTAAAATTTGATGGTTTCGTTGCACTTTCCGAGCCCGTAGGGTATCTGATTGGCTTAAAAGTACAAGAAAACACTTCAAAAGTGACGTTTCTGAAGAATTTTAACAGTTTTCTTGTATCTACGAACGCCAGAATGCATAAAATTGACCTAAACGTCTCCTTTTCCTATTCTGAGTCCATTCTGCATGCTTTAAGTGTGTTTGGTGGCTCAGAACCATCAAAAAACGTTGAAATATAGTTCAAATTCAATAAAAATCGACAAAAATACAGTTTCTAGCTAAAATTTGATGGTTTCGTTGCACTTTCCGAGCCCGTAGGGTATCTGATTGGCTTAAAAGTACAAGAAAACACTTCAGAAGTGACGTTTCTGAAGAATTTTAACAGTTTTCTTGTATCTACGAACGCCAGAATGCATAAAATTGACCTAAACGTCTCCTTTTCCTATTCTGAGTCGATTCTGCATGCTTTAAGTGTGTTTGGTGGCTCAGAACCATCAAAAAACGTTGAAATATAGTTCAAATTCAATAAAAATCGACAAAAATACAGTTTCTAGCTAAAATTTGATGGTTTCGTTGCACTTTCCGAGCCCGTAGGGTATCTGATTGGCTTAAAAGTACAAGAAAACACTTCAAAAGTGACGTTTCTGAAGAATTTTAACAGTTTTCTTGTATCTACGAACGCCAGAATGCATAAAATTGACCTAAACGTCTCCTTTTCCTATTCTGAGTCGATTCTGCATGCTTTAAGTGTGTTTGGTGGCTCAGAACCATCAAAAAACGTTGAAATATAGTTCAAATTCAATAAAAATCGACAAAAATACAGTTTCTAGCTAAAATTTGATGGTTTCGTTGCACTTTCCGAGCCCGTAGGGTATCTGATTGGCTTAAAAGTACAAGAAAACACTTCAAAAGTGACGTTTCTGAAGAATTTTAACAGTTTTCTTGTATCTACGAACGCCAGAATGCATAAAATTGACCTAAACGTCTCCTTTTCCTATTCTGAGTCGATTCTGCATGGTTTAAGTGTGTTTGGTGGCTCAGAACCATCAAAAAACGTTGAAATATAGTTCAAATTCAATAAAAATCGACAAAAATACAGTTTCTAGCTAAAATTTGATGGTTTCGTTGCACTTTCCGAGCCCGTAGGGTATCTGATTGGCTTAAAAGTACAAGAAAACACTTCAAAAGTGACGTTTCTGAAGAATTTTAACAGTTTTCTTGTATCTACGAACGCCAGAATGCATAAAATTGACCTAAACGTCTCCTTTTCCTATTCTGAGTCCATTCTGCATGCTTTAAGTGTGTTTGGTGGCTCAGAACCATCAAAAAACGTTGAAATATAGTTCAAATTCAATAAAAATCGACAAAAATACAGTTTCTAGCTAAAATTTGATGGTTTCGTTGCACTTTCCGAGCCCGTAGGGTATCTGATTGGCTTAAAAGTACAAGAAAACACTTCAGAAGTGACGTTTCTGAAGAATTTTAACAGTTTTCTTGTATCTACGAACGCCAGAATGCATAAAATTGACCTAAACGTCTCCTTTTCCTATTCTGAGTCGATTCTGCATGCTTTAAGTGTGTTTGGTGGCTCAGAACCATCAAAAAACGTTGAAATATAGTTCAAATTCAATAAAAATCGACAAAAATACAGTTTCTAGCTAAAATTTGATGGTTTCGTTGCACTTTCCGAGCCCGTAGAGTATCTGATTGGCTTAAAAGTACAAGAAAACACTTCAAAAGTGACGTTTCTGAAGAATTTTAACAGTTTTCTTGTATCTACGAACGCCAGAATGCATAAAATTGACCTAAACGTCTCCTTTTCCTATTCTGAGTCGATTCTGCATGCTTTAATTGTGTTTGGTGGCTCAGAACCATCAAAAAACGTTGAAATATAGTTCAAATTCAATAAAAATCGACAAAAATACAGTTTCTAGCTAAAATTTGATGGTTTCGTTGCACTTTCCGAGCCCGTAGGGTATCTGATTGGCTTAAAAGTACAAGAAAACACTTCAAAAGTGACGTTTCTGAAGAATTTTAACAGTTTTCTTGTATCTACGAACGCCAGAATGCATAAAATTGACCTAAACGTCTCCTTTTCCTATTCTGAGTCGATTCTGCATGCTTTAAGTGTGTTTGGTGGCTCAGAACCATCAAAAAACGTTGAAATATAGTTCAAATTCAATAAAAATCGACAAAAATACAGTTTCTAGCTAAAATTTGATGGTTTCGTTGCACTTTCCGAGCCCGTAGGGTATCTGATTGGCTTAAAAGTACAAGAAAACACTTCAAAAGTGACGTTTCTGAAGAATTTTAACAGTTTTCTTGTATCTACGAACGCCAGAATGCATAAAATTGACCTAAACGTCTCCTTTTCCTATTCTGAGTCGATTCTGCATGCTTTAAGTGTGTTTGGTGGCTCAGAACCATCAAAAAACGTTGAAATATAGTTCAAATTCAATAAAAATCGAAAAAAATACAGTTTCTAGCTAAAATTTGATGGTTTCGTTGCACTTTCCGAGCCCGTAGGGTATCTGATTGGCTTAAAAGTACAAGAAAACACTTCAAAAGTGACGTTTCTGAAGAATTTTAACAGTTTTCTTGTATCTACGAACGCCAGAATGCATAAAATTGACCTAAACGTCTCCTTTTCCTATTCTGAGTCGATTCTGCATGTTTTAAGTGTGTTTGGTGGCTCAGAACCATCAAAAAACGTTGAAATATAGTTCAAATTCAATAAAAATCGACAAAAATACAGTTTCTAGCTAAAATTTGATGATTTCGTTGCACTTTCCGAGCCCGTAGGGTATCTGATTGGCTTAAAAGTACAAGAAAACACTTCAAAAGTGACGTTTCTGAAGAATTTTAACAGTTTTCTTGTATCTACGAACGCCAGAATGCATAAAATTGACCTAAACGTCTCCTTTTCCTATTCTGAGTCGATTCTGCATGCTTTAAGTGTGTTTGGTGGCTCAGAACCATCAAAAAACGTTGAAATATAGTTCAAATTCAATAAAAATCGACAAAAATACAGTTTCTAGCTAAAATTTGATGGTTTCGTTGCACTTTCCGAGCCCGTAGGGTATCTGATTGGCTTAAAGGTACAAGAAAACACTTCAAAAGTGACGTTTCTGAAGAATTTTAACAGTTTTCTTGTATCTGCGAACGCCAGAATGCATAAAATTGACCTAAACGTCTCCTTTTCCTATTCTGAGTCGATTCTGCATGCTTTAAGTGTGTTTGGTGGCTCAGAACCATAAAAAAACGTTGAAATATAGTTCAAATTCAATAAAAATCGACAAAAATACAGTTTCTAGCTAAAATTTGATGGTTTCGTTGCACTTTCCGAGCCCGTAGGGTATCTGATTGGCTTAAAAGTACAAGAAAACACTTCAAAAGTGACGTTTCTGAAGAATTTTAACAGTTTTCTTGTATCTACGAACGCCAGAATGCATAAAATTGACCTAAACGTCTCCTTTTCCTATTCTGAGTCGATTCTGCATGCTTTAAGTGTGTTTGGTGGCTCAGAACCATCAAAAAACGTTGAAATATAGTTCAAATTCAATAAAAATCGACAAAAATACAGTTTCTAGCTAAAATTTGATGGTTTCGTTGCACTTTCCGAGCCCGTAGGGTATCTGATTGGCTTAAAAGTACAAGAAAACACTTCAAAAGTGACGTTTCTGAAGAATTTTAACAGTTTTCTTGTATCTACGAACGCCAGAATGCATAAAATTGACCTAAACGTCTCCTTTTCCTATTCTGAGTCGATTCTGCATGCTTTAGGTGTGTTTGGTGGCTCAGAACCATCAAAAAACTTTGAAATATAGTTCAAATTCAATAAAAATCGACAAAAATACAGTTTCTAGCTAAAATTTGATGGTTTCGTTGCACTTTCCGAGCCCGTAGGATATCTGATTGGCTTAAAAGTACAAGAAAACACTTCAAAAGTGACGTTTCTGAAGAATTTTAACAGTTTTCTTGTATCTACGAACGCCAGAATGCATAAAATTGACCTAAACGTCTCCTTTTCCTATTCTGAGTCGATTCTGCATGCTTTAAGTGTGTTTGGTGGCTCAGAACCATCAAAAAACGTTGAAATGTAGTTCAAATTCAATAAAAATCGACAAAAATACAGTTTCTAGCTAAAATTTGATGGTTTCGTTGCACTTTCCGAGTCCGTAGGGTATCTGATTGGCTTAAAAGTACAAGAAAACACTTCAAAAGTGACGTTTCTGAAGAATTTTAACAGTTTTCTTGTATCTACGAACGCCAGAATGCATAAAATTGACCTAAACGTCTCCTTTTCCTATTCTGAGTCGATTCTGCATGCTTTAAGTGTGTTTGGTGGCTCAGAACCATCAAAAAACGTTGAAATATAGTTCAAATTCAATAAAAATCGACAAAAATACAGTTTCTAGCTAAAATTTGATGGTTTCGTTGCACTTTCCGAGCCCGTAGGGTATCTGATTGGCTTAAAAGTACAAGAAAACACGTCAAAAGTGACGTTTCTGAAGAATTTTAACAGTTTTCTTGTATCTACGAACGCCAGAATGCATAAAATTGACCTAAACGTCTCCTTTTCCTATTCTGAGTCGATTCTGCATGCTTTAAGTGTGTTTGGTGGCTCAGAACCATCAAAAAACGTTGAAATATAGTTCAAATTCAATAAAAATCGACAAAAATACAGTTTCTAGCTAAAATTTGATGGTTTCGTTGCACTTTCCGAGCCCGTAGGGTATCTGATTGGCTTAAAAGTACAAGAAAACACTTCAAAAGTGACGTTTCTGAAGAATTTTAACAGTTTTCTTGTATCTACGAACGCCAGAATGCATAAAATTGACCTAAACGTCTCCTTTTCCTATTCTGAGTCGATTCTGCATGCTTTAAGTGTGTTTGGTGGCTCAGAACCATCAAAAAACGTTGAAATATAGTTCAAATTCAATAAAAATCGACAAAAATACAGTTTCTAGCTAAAATTTGATGGTTTCGTTGCACTTTCCGAGCCCGTAGGGTATCTGATTGGCTTAAAAGTACAAGAAAACACTTCAAAAGTGACGTTTCTGAAGAATTTTAACAGTTTTCTTGTATCTACGAACGCCAGAATGCATAAAATTGACCTAAACGTCTCCTTTTCCTATTCTGAGTCGATTCTGCATGCGTTAAGTGTGTTTGGTGGCTCAGAACCATCAAAAAACGTTGAAATATAGTTCAAATTCAATAAAAATCGACAAAAATACAGTTTCTAGCTAAAATTTGATGGTTTCGTTGCACTTTCCGAGCCCGTAGGGTATCTGATTGGCTTAAAAGTACAAGAAAACACTTCAAAAGTGACGTTTCTGAAGAATTTTAACAGTTTTCTTGTATCTACGAACGCCAGAATGCATAAAATTGACCTAAACGTCTCCTTTTCCTATTCTGAGTCGATTCTGCATGCTTTAAGTGTGTTTGGTGGCTCAGAACCATCAAAAAACATTGAAATATAGTTCAAATTCAATAAAAATCGACAAAAATACAGTTTCTAGCTAAAATTTGATGGTTTCGTTGCACTTTCCGAGCCCGTAGGGTATCTGATTGGCTTAAAAGTACAAGAAAACACTTCAAAAGTGACGTTTCTGAAGAATTTTAACAGTTTTCTTGTATCTACGAACGCCAGAATGCATAAAATTGACCTAAACGTCTCCTTTTCCTATTCTGAGTCGATTCTGCATGCTTTAAGTGTGTTTGGTGGCTCAGAACCATCAAAAAACGTTGAAATATAGTTCAAATTCAATAAAAATCGACAAAAATACAGTTTCTAGCTAAAATTTGATGATTTCGTTGCACTTTCCGAGCCCGTAGGGTATCTGATTGGCTTAAAAGTACAAGAAAACACTTCAAAAGTGACGTTTCTGAAGAATTTTAACAGTTTTCTTGTATCTACTATTCAGTTGTTCTTTGAAGCGTTTAATTCATGGAGCAATTTTTCAGATTCTGATGATGTAGTAATACTTGGTGACTTCAATGTTTCTGGTTTTATGGACGGCTCTACTGATAATTTCAGCATTTTACTAAACAATTTTCAAGAATTTCAAAATTTGCAACAATATAATCGTTTACGTAATTACTATAATCGTATTTTAGATTTAGTATTTTCCAAAAATATGACGTGCGATGTTTCTCTACTACTGTCACCGTTTGTTAAAGAGGATCGTCATCACCCGAGCTTACATATTAGTTTACCTTTAAAAAAGGGTGCCGTCTCTTATTTTTACATGAATAAGCAATCGGAATGTTTTAATTTTAAAAAAGCTAACTTTCAGCGAATGTATGACTTGTTTTTACATACTGATTGGTCTACTTTGTATAAAACTGTGGTTGTTGATGATGCATGTTTGATATTTTATGAACTGTTAAATGGTATCTTTGAAGAAACTGTTCCTAAATCACGCATTAAATCTAAACGGCGGCGTTATCCGCCATGGTTTAATCCAGAAATTATTTCGGCATTAAAAAATAAGCAAATTGCATTTAAGCAATACAAGATATTAAAAACAATTGAAGCCTATGAGGAATTTAAGTTTTATCGTTCTTACTGCAAACAGGCCATATGTAATTCCTACAAAGAATACATTTCTAATATTGAAAATGATCTCCACCATGATCCAAAACGTTTTTGGGGTTTTATCCAAAATAAAAAAGGTACCTCACGAATTCCTGCTTCTATGAATTACATCAATCAAAATTTGGAAGAGCCTAATCTCATTGTAAATGTTTTGCGGATTATTTCAATTCCGTCTATGTTCCATCTAACTCGTGTATTAACACCGATGACTTTAATTTTAGTAATTCTGGTTGTGTTTCCCTCCCTCATATTTCGGATGATGACGTTCTTGGTGCGTTAAAAAGCGCAAAAAATACTTTTACAATGGGACCCGATGGAATTCCTAGTTTTTTGCTAAAAGATTGCGCCATAGCTTTCGTTGAACCACTGAAATACTTGTTCAACTTAATATTAAAAACGTCCACCTTTCCTACGATGTGGAAGTCGGCTACAATTTGTCCAGTTCTTAAAAAAGGTGATAAATCAGATATAATGAATTATCGACCGATATCATTACTCTGTAATTTTTCGAAGATTTTTGAGACTTTATTGTACAAGTACATCTATTCGGCAGTAAAACCCTACATTAGCCCTCTACAACACGGATTTTGTGAAAAGCGCTCCACCATGACTAACTTGGTCTGTTTCGCACAATTTACTGCAGAAGCAATTAATGATAGAAAGCAAGTTGACACAGTATATCTGGATTTTCAAAAGGCGTTCGATCAAATTGATCACTGCATTTTATTACAGAAGCTAAAATCGTTTGGATTTGTGGATTCACTCATTAACCTATTTGAATCGTATTTGCTAAATAGAAACCAGTGCGTTAGATATCGATGTTATACGTCCAAATATATATATCCTAGTTCTGGTGTGCCCCAAGGGTCAAATTTGGGCCCTTTACTATTTTTATTGTTTGTCAACGACATCACAAATGTTGTATCTTCGGATGGTTTACTATTTGCTGATGACTATAAGGTTTATAAATGCATAAGTTCCATCAAAGACTGTGTTGATCTACAAGAGGACCTTGATAAACTCTTTCAATGGTGCCAAAGAAATCGTCTGTTTTTAAATCTTTTAAAATGTGTAGTTATATCGTACTCTCGCAAGCACACACCTATTTACTTCCAGTATAATATCAATAATACTAATTTAAAACGAAACGATACTGTAACTGACCTTGGAATTTTATTTGATGCAAAGTTCACCTTTGTTGCACACATTAATAATATTGTGGCCAAAGCGCAGAAAACTTATGGGTTCATTTATAGAAATGGTAAGGATTTTACTAAGATTCAGACTCTGAAAACTTTATTCTTTGCACTGGTTAGATCTCAGTTAGAGTATGCTTCGCTTATTTGGAACCCAGTCTATCAGGTCCATATTAAGCATATTGAATCTGTTCAACGTTCATTTCTAAAGTTCCTCTCATTTTGTGAAGATGGAGTGTATCCTCCAAGAGGTTTTAATCATATTCAACTTCTGAACAAATTTTATATTAATTCTTTGCAAACAAGAAGAATTATATCTGGAGTACGATTCATTATACATCTAATTAATTACAAAATCGATTGTATGTGGTTATTGGGCAAGTTAAATTTCTTGATACCTAAATACAACTCGCGTCAACACAATGCATTTTACTGTCCCCCATGTCATAGTAACACCCTTGTTAAATCTCCAGTTGTATCTAGTTGCAAAGCTTGTAATAGGATACTTCATTATTGTGACCTTACTGACAACATCTCAATTATTACAAAGAAAATAGTAACAATATATGGCACGTGATGACCTCTTGCGTTTTTGCGTTTTGTTTTTTTTCTTATTGGATTTTTTTTTTTTTTTTTTCTTGTTTTGTTTTGTTTCTGTTTCTCTATCCCTATTACATTTCTCTGCGTATGTCTCTGATTGCTTTGGTAAATTTTTGAATTTTATATATTACTAATGGTCTTTTTTTTTTTTCATTTTTCTTATTTTTTTTTTTTATTTTTTTTTTTTTTTTTTTTTTTCTCCCTGTAATTGGGTTTACCCCGTTGGGAATTTTTCAATAATAATAATAATAATAATAATAATAATCTACGAACGCCAGAATGCATAAAATTGACCTAAACGTCTCCTTTTCCTATTCTGAGTCGATTCTGCATGCTTTAAGTGTGTTTGGTGGCTCAGAACCATCAAAAAACGTTGAAATATAGTTCAAATTCAATAAAAATCGACAAAAATACAGTTTCTAGCTAAAATTTGATGGTTTCGTTGCACTTTCCGAGCCCGTAGGGTATCTGATTGGCTTAAAAGTACAAGAAAACACTTCAAAAGTGACGTTTCTGAAGAATTTTAACAGTTTTCTTGTATCTACGAACGCCAGAATGCATAAAATTGACCTAAACGTCTCCTTTTCCTATTCTGAGTCGATTCTGCATGCTTTAAGTGTGTTTGGTGGCTCAGAACCATCAAAAAACGTTGAAATATAGTTCAAATTCAATAAAAATCGACAAAAATACAGTTTCTAGCTAAAATTTGATGGTTTCGTTGCACTTTCCGAGCCCGTAGGGTATCTGATTGGCTTTAAAGTACAAGAAAACACTTCAAAAGTGACGTTTCTGAAGAATTTTAACAGTTTTCTTGTATCTACGAACGCCAGAATGCATAAAATTGACCTAAACGTCTCCTTTTCCTATTCTGAGTCGATTCTGCATGCTTTAAGTGTGTTTGGTGGCTCAGAACCATCAAAAAACGTTGAAATATAGTTCAAATTCAATAAAAATCGACAAAAATACAGTTTCTAGCTAAAATTTGATGGTTTCGTTGCACTTTCCGAGCCCATAGGGTATCTGATTGGCTTAAAAGTACAAGAAAACACTTCAAAAGTGACGTTTCTGAAGAATTTTAACAGTTTTCTTGTATCTACGAACGCCAGAATGCATAAAATTGACCTAAACGTCTCCTTTTCCTATTCTGAGTCGATTCTGCATGCGTTAAGTGTGTTTGGTGGCTCAGAACCATCAAAAAACGTTGAAATATAGTTCAAATTCAATAAAAATCGACAAAAATACAGTTTCTAGCTAAAATTTGATGGTTTCGTTGCACTTTCCGAGCCCGTAGGGTATCTGATTGGCTTAAAAGTACAAGAAAACACTTCAAAAGTGACGTTTCTGAAGAATTTTAACAGTTTTCTTGTATCTACGAACGCCAGAATGCATAAAATTGACCTAAACGTCTCCTTTTCCTATTCTGAGTCGATTCTGCATGCTTTAAGTGTGTTTGGTGGCTCAGAACCATCAAAAAACATTGAAATATAGTTCAAATTCAATAAAAATCGACAAAAATACAGTTTCTAGCTAAAATTTGATGGTTTCGTTGCACTTTCCGAGCCCGTAGGGTATCTGATTGGCTTAAAAGTACAAGAAAACACTTCAAAAGTGACGTTTCTGAAGAATTTTAACAGTTTTCTTGTATCTACGAACGCCAGAATGCATAAAATTGACCTAAACGTCTCCTTTTCCTATTCTGAGTCGATTCTGCATGCTTTAAGTGTGTTTGGTGGCTCAGAACCATCAAAAAACGTTGAAATATAGTTCAAATTCAATAAAAATCGACAAAAATACAGTTTCTAGCTAAAATTTGATGATTTCGTTGCACTTTCCGAGCCCGTAGGGTATCTGATTGGCTTAAAAGTACAAGAAAACACTTCAAAAGTGACGTTTCTGAAGAATTTTAACAGTTTTCTTGTATCTACGAACGCCAGAATGCATAAAATTGACCTAAACGTCTCCTTTTCCTATTCTGAGTCGATTCTGCATGCTTTAAGTGTGTTTGGTGGCTCAGAACCATCAAAAAACGTTGAAATATAGTTCAAATTCAATAAAAATCGACAAAAATACAGTTTCTAGCTAAAATTTGATGGTTTCGTTGCACTTTCCGAGCCCGTAGGGTATCTGATTGGCTTAAAAGTACAAGAAAACACTTCAAAAGTGACGTTTCTGAAGAATTTTAACAGTTTTCTTGTATCTACGAACGCCAGAATGCATAAAATTGACCTAAACGTCTCCTTTTCCTATTCTGAGTCGATTCTGCATGCTTTAAGTGTGTTTGGTGGCTCAGAACCATCAAAAAACTTTGAAATATAGTTCAAATTCAATAAAAATCGACAAAAATACAGTTTCTAGCTAAAATTTGATGGTTTCGTTGCACTTTCCGAGCCCGTTGGGTATCTGATTGGCTTAAAAGTACAAGAAAACACTTCAAAAGTGACGTTTCTGAAGAATTTTAACAGTTTTCTTGTATCTACGAACGCCAGAATGCATAAAATTGACCTAAACGTCTCCTTTTCCTATTCTGAGTCGATTCTGCATGCTTTAAGTGTGTTTGGTGGCTCAGAACCATCAAAAAACGTTGAAATATAGTTCAAATTCAATAAAAATCGACAAAAATACAGTTTCTAGCTAAAATTTGATGGTTTCGTTGTACTTTCCGAGCCCGTAGGGTATCTGATTGGCTTAAAAGTACAAGAAAACACTTCAAAAGTGACGTTTCTGAAGAATTTTAACAGTTTTCTTGTATCTACGAACGCCAGAATGCATAAAATTGACCTAAACGTCTCCTTTTCCTATTCTGAGTCGATTCTGCATGCTTTAAGTGTGTTTGGTGGCTCAGAACCATCAAAAAACGTTGAAATGTAGTTCAAATTCAATAAAAATCGACAAAAATACAGTTTCTAGCTAAAATTTGATGGTTTCGTTGCACTTTCCGAGCCCGTAGGGTATCTGATTGGCTTAAAAGTACAAGAAAACACTTCAAAAGTGACGTTTCTGAAGAATTTTAACAGTTTTCTTGTATCTACGAACACCAGAATGCATAAAATTGACCTAAACGTCTCCTTTTCCTATTCTGAGTCGATTCTGCATGCTTTAAGTGTGTTTGGTGGCTCAGAACCATCAAAAAACGTTGAAATATAGTTCAAATTCAATAAAAATCGACAAAAATACAGTTTCTAGCTAAAATTTGATGGTTTCGTTGCACTTTCCGAGCCCGTAGGGTATCTGATTGGCTTAGAAGTACAAGAAAACACTTCAAAAGTGACGTTTCTGAAGAATTTTAACAGTTTTCTTGTATCTACGAACGCCAGAATGCATAAAATTGACCTAAACGTCTCCTTTTCCTATTCTGAGTCGATTCTGCATGCTTTAAGTGTGTTTGGTGGCTCAGAACCATCAAAAAACGTTGAAATATAGTTCAAATTCAATAAAAATCGACAAAAATACAGTTTCTAGCTAAAATTTGATGGTTTCGTTGCACTTTCCGAGCCCGTAGGGTATCTGATTGGCTTAAAAGTACAAGAAAACACTTCAAAAGTGACGTTTCTGAAGAATTTTAACAGTTTTCTTGTATCTACGAACGCCAGAATGCATAAAATTGACCTAAACGTCTCCTTTTCCTATTCTGAGTCGATTCTGCATGCTTTAAGTGTGTTTGGTGGCTCAGAACCATCAAAAAACGTTGAAATATAGTTCAAATTCAATAAAAATCGACAAAAATACAGTTTCTAGCTAAAATTTGATGGTTTCGTTGCACTTTCCGAGCCCGTTGGGTATCTGATTGGCTTAAAAGTACAAGAAAACACTTCAAAAGTGACGTTTCTGAAGAATTTTAACAGTTTTCTTGTATCTACGAACGTCAGAATGCATAAAATTG
Organism: Zophobas morio; assembly: GCF_036711695.1. Taxonomy (NCBI): domain Eukaryota; kingdom Metazoa; phylum Arthropoda; class Insecta; order Coleoptera; family Tenebrionidae; genus Zophobas; species Zophobas morio. Next base: position 13,330 of record NW_026973196.1, on the reverse strand, counting down.
ACCTAAACGTCTCCTTTTCCTATTCTGAGTCGATTCTGCATGCTTTAAGTGTGTTTGGTGGCTCAGAACCATCAAAAAACGTTGAAATATAGTTCAAATTCAATAAAAATCGACAAAAATACAGTTTCTAGCTAAAATTTGATGGTTTCGTTGCACTTTCCGAGCCCGTAGGGTATCTGATTGGCTTAAAAGTACAAGAAAACACGTCAAAAGTGACGTTTCTGAAGAATTTTAACAGTTTTCTTGTATCTACGAACGCCAGAATGCATAAAATTGACCTAAACGTCTCCTTTTCCTATTCTGAGTCGATTCTGCATGCTTTAAGTGTGTTTGGTGGCTCAGAACCATCAAAAAACGTTGAAATATAGTTCAAATTCAATAAAAATCGACAAAAATACAGTTTCTAGCTAAAATTTGATGGTTTCGTTGCACTTTCCGAGCCCGTAGGGTATCTGATTGGCTTAAAAGTACAAGAAAACACTTCAAAAGTGACGTTTCTGAAGAATTTTAACAGTTTTCTTGTATCTACGAACGCCAGAATGCATAAAATTGACCTAAACGTCTCCTTTTCCTATTCTGAGTCGATTCTGCATGCTTTAAGTGTGTTTGGTGGCTCAGAACCATCAAAAAACGTTGAAATATAGTTCAAATTCAATAAAAATAAACAAACATACAGTTTCTAGCTAAAATTTGATGGTTTCGTTGCACTTTCCGAGCCCGTAGGGTATCTGATTGGCTTAAAAGTACAAGAAAACACTTCAAAAGTGACGTTTCTGAAGAATTTTAACAGTTTTCTTGTATCTACGAACGCCAGAATGCATAAAATTGACCTAAACGTCTCCTTTTCCTATTCTGAGTCGATTCTGCATGCTTTAAGTGTGTTTGGTGGCTCAGAACCATCAAAAAACGTTGAAATATAGTTCAAATTCAATAAAAATCGACAAAAATACAGTTTCTAGCTAAAATTTGATGGTTTCGTTGCACTTTCCGAGCCCGTAGGGTATCTGATTGGCTTAAAAGTACAAGAAAACACTTCAAAAGTGACGTTTCTGAAGAATTTTAACAGTTTTCTTGTATCTACGAACGCCAGAATGCATAAAATTGACCTAAACGTCTCCTTTTCCTATTCTGAGTCGATTCTGCATGCTTTAAGTGTGTTTGGTGGCTCAGAACCATCAAAAAACGTTGAAATATAGTTCAAATTCAATAAAAATCGACAAAAATACAGTTTCTAGCTAAAATTTGATGGTTTCGTTGCACTTTCCGAGTCCGTAGGGTATCTGGTTGGCTTAAAAGTACAAGAAAACACTTCAAAAGTGACGTTTCTGAAGAATTTTAACAGTTTTCTTGTATCTACGAACGCCAGAATGCATAAAATTGACCTAAACATCTCCTTTTCCTATTCTGAGTCGATTCTGCATGCTTTAAGTGTGTTTGGTGGCTCAGAACCATCAAAAAACGTTGAAATATAGTTCAAATTCAATAAAAATCGACAAAAATACAGTTTCTAGCTAAAATTTGATGGTTTCGTTGCACTTTCCGAGCCCGTAGGGTATCTGATTGGCTTAAAAGTACAAGAAAACACTTCAAAAGTGACGTTTCTGAAGAATTTTAACAGTTTTCTTGTATCTACGAACGCCAGAATGCATAAAATTGACCTAAACGTCTCCTTTTCCTATTCTGAGTCGATTCTGCATGCTTTAAGTGTGTTTGGTGGCTCAGAACCATCAAAAAACGTTGAAATATAGTTCAAATTCAATAAAAATCGACAAAAATACAGTTTCTAGCTAAAATTTGATGGTTTCGTTGCACTTTCCGAGCCCGTAGGATATCTGATTGGCTTAAAAGTACAAGAAAACACTTCAAAAGTGACGTTTCTGAAGAATTTTAACAGTTTTCTTGTATATACGAACGCCAGAATGCATAAAATTGACCTAAACGTCTCCTTTTCCTATTCTGAGTCGATTCTGCATGCTTTAAGTGTGTTTGGTGGCTCAGAACCATCAAAAAACGTTGAAATATAGTTCAAATTCAATAAAAATCGACAAAAATACAGTTTCTAGCTAAAATTTGATGGTTTCGTTGCACTTTCCGAGCCCGTTGGGAATCTGATTGGCTTAAAAGTACAAGAAAACACTTCAAAAGTGACGTTTCTGAAGAATTTTAACAGTTTTCTTGTATCTACGAACGCCAGAATGCATAAAATTGACCTAAACGTCTCCTTTTCCTATTCTGAGTCGATTCTGCATGCTTTAAGTGTGTTTGGTGGCTCAGAACCATCAAAAAACGTTGAAATATAGTTCAAATTCAATAAAAATCGACAAAAATACAGTTTCTAGCTAAAATTTGATGGTTTCGTTGCACTTTCCGAGCCCGTAGGGTATCTGATTGGCTTAAAAGTACAAGAAAACACTTCAAAAGTGACGTTTCTGAAGAATTTTAACAGTTTTCTTGTATCAACGAACGCCAGAATGCATAAAATTGACCTAAACGTCTCCTTTTCCTATTCTGAGTCGATTCTGCATGCTTTAAGTGTGTTTGGTGGCTCAGAACCATCAAAAAACGTTGAAATATAGTTCAAATTCAATAAAAATCGACAAAAATACAGTTTCTAGCTAAAATTTGATGGTTTCGTTGCACTTTCCGAGCCCGTAGGGTATCTGATTGGCTTAAAAGTACAAGAAAACACTTCAAAAGTGACGTTTCTGAAGAATTTTAACAGTTTTCTTGTATCTACGAACGCCAGAATGCATAAAATTGACCTAAACGTCTCCTTTTCCTATTCTGAGTCGATTCTGCATGCTTTAAGTGTGTTTGGTGGCTCAGAACCATCAAAAAACGTTGAAATATAGTTCAAATTCAATAAAAATCGACAAAAATACAGTTTCTAGCTAAAATTTGATGGTTTCGTTGCACTTTCCGAGCCCGTAGGGTATCTGATTGGCTTAAAAGTACAAGAAAACACTTCAAAAGGGACGTTTCTGAAGAATTTTAACAGTTTTCTTGTATCTACGAACGCCAGAATGCATAAAATTGACCTAAACGTCTCCTTTTCCTATTCTGAGTCGATTCTGCATGCTTTAAGTGTGTTTGGTGGGTCAGAACCATCAAAAAACGTTGAAATATAGTTCAAATTCAATAAAAATCGACAAAAATACAGTTTCTAGCTAAAATTTGATGGTTTCGTTGCACTTTCCGAGCCCGTAGGGTATCTGATTGGCTTAAAAGTACAAGAAAACACTTCAAAAGTGACGTTTCTGAAGAATTTTAACAGTTTTCTTGTATCTACGAACGCCAGAATGCATAAAATTGACCTAAACGTCTCCTTTTCCTATTCTGAGTCGATTCTGCATGCTTTAAGTGTGTTTGGTGGCTCAGAACCATCAAAAAACATTGAAATATAGTTCAAATTCAATAAAAATCGACAAAAATACAGTTTCTAGCTAAAATTTGATGGTTTCGTTGCACTTTCCGAGCCCGTAGGGTATCTGCTTGGCTTAAAAGTACAAGAAAACACTTCAAAAGTGACGTTTCTGAAGAATTTTAACAGTTTTCTTGTATCTACGAACGCCAGAATGCATAAAATTGACCTAAACGTCTCCTTTTCCTATTCTGAGTCGATTCTGCATGCTTTAAGTGTGTTTGGTGGCTCAGAACCATCAAAAAACGTTGAAATATAGTTCAAATTCAATAAAAATCGACAAAAATACAGTTTCTAGCTAAAATTTGATGGTTTCGTTGCACTTTCCGAGCCCGTAGGTTATCTGATTGGCTTAAAAGTACAAGAAAACACTTCAAAAGTGACGTTTCTGAAGAATTTAAACAGTTTTCTTGTATCTACGAACGCCAGAATGCATTAAATTGACCTAAACGTCTCCTTTTCCTATTCTGAGTCGATTCTGCATGCTTTAAGTGTGTTTGGTGGCTCAGAACCATCAAAAAACGTTGAAATATAGTTCAAATTCAATAAAAATCGACAAAAATACAGTTTCTAGCTAAAATTTGATGGTTTCGTTGCACTTTCCGAGCCCGTAGGGTATCTGATTGGCTTAAAAGTACAAGAAAACACTTCAAAAGTGACGTTTCTGAAGAATTTTAACAGTTTTCTTGTATCTACGAACGCCAGAATGCATAAAATTGACCTAACCGTCTCCTTTTCCTATTCTGAGTCGATTCTGCATGCTTTAAGTGTGTTTGGTGGCTCAGAACCATCAAAAAACGTTGAAATATAGTTCAAATTCAATAAAAATCGACAAAAATACAGTTTCTAGCTAAAATTTGATGGTTTCGTTGCACTTTCCGAGCCCGTAGGGTATCTGATTGGCTTAAAAGTACAAGAAAACACTTCAAAAGTGACGTTTCTGAAGAATTTTAACAGTTTTCTTGTATCAACGAACGCCAGAATGCATAAAATTGACCTAAACGTCTCCTTTTCCTATTCTGAGTCGATTCTGCATGCTTTAAGTGTGTTTGGTGGCTCAGAACCATCAAAAAACGTTGAAATATAGTTCAAATTCAATAAAAATCGACAAAAATACAGTTTCTAGCTAAAATTTGATGGTTTCGTTGCACTTTCCGAGCCCGTAGGGTATCTGATTGGCTTAAAAGTACAAGAAAACACTTCAAAAGTGACGTTTCTGAAGAATTTTAACAGTTTTCTTGTATCTACGAACGCCAGAATGCATAAAATTGACCTAAACGTCTCCTTTTCCTATTCTGAGTCGATTCTGCATGCTTTAAGTGTGTTTGGTGGCTCAGAACCATCAAAAAACGTTGAAATATAGTTCAAATTCAATAAAAATCGACAAAAATACAGTTTCTAGCTAAAATTTGATGGTTTCGTTGCACTTTCCGAGCCCGTAGGGTATCTGATTGGCTTAAAAGTACAAGAAAACACTTCAAAAGTGACGTTTCTGAAGAATTTTAACAGTTTTCTTGTATCTACGAACGCCAGAATGCATAAAATTGACCTAAACGTCTCCTTTTCCTATTCTGAGTCGATTCTGCATGCTTTAAGTGTGTTTGGTGGCTCAGAACCATCAAAAAACGTTGAAATATAGTTCAAATTCAATAAAAATCGACAAAAATACAGTTTCTAGCTAAAATTTGATGGTTTCGTTGCACTTTCCGAGCCCGTAGGGTATCTGATTGGCTTAAAAGTACAAGAAAACACTTCAAAAGTGACGTTTCTGAAGAATTTTAACAGTTTTCTTGTATCTACGAACGCCAGAATGCATAAAATTGACCTAAACGTCTCCTTTTCCTATTCTGAGTCGATTCTGCATGCTTTAAGTGTGTTTGGTGGCTCAGAACCATCAAAAAACGTTGAAATATAGTTCAAATTCAATAAAAATCGACAAAAATACAGTTTCTAGCTAAAATTTGATGGTTTCGTTGCACTTTCCGAGCCCGTAGGGTATCTGCTTGGCTTAAAAGTACAAGAAAACACTTCAAAAGTGACGTTTCTGAAGAATTTTAACAGTTTTCTTGTATCTACGAACGCCAGAATGCATAAAATTGACCTAAACGTCTCCTTTTCCTATTCTGAGTCGATTCTGCATGCTTTAAGTGTGTTTGGTGGCTCAGAACCATCAAAAAACGTTGAAATATAGTTCAAATTCAATAAAAATCGACAAAAATACAGTTTCTAGCTAAAATTTGATGGTTTCGTTGCACTTTCCGAGCCCGTAGGTTATCTGATTGGCTTAAAAGTACAAGAAAACACTTCAAAAGTGACGTTTCTGAAGAATTTAAACAGTTTTCTTGTATCTACGAACGCCAGAATGCATAAAATTGACCTAAACGTCTCCTTTTCCTATTCTGAGTCGATTCTGCATGCTTTAAGTGTGTTTGGTGGCTCAGAACCATCAAAAAACGTTGAAATATAGTTCAAATTCAATAAAAATCGACAAAAATACAGTTTCTAGCTAAAATTTGATGGTTTCGTTGCACTTTCCGAGCCCGTAGGGTATCTGATTGGCTTAAAAGTACAAGAAAACACTTCAAAAGTGACGTTTCTGAAGAATTTTAACAGTTTTCTTGTATCTACGAACGCCAGAATGCATAAAATTGACCTAAACGTCTCCTTTTCCTATTCTGAGTCGATTCTGCATGCTTTAAGTGTGTTTGGTGGCTCAGAACCATCAAAAAACGTTGAAATATAGTTCAAATTCAATAAAAATCGACAAAAATACAGTTTCTAGCTAAAATTTGATGGTTTCGTTGCACTTTCCGAGCCCGTAGGGTATCTGATTGGCTTAAAAGTACAAGAAAACACTTCAAAAGTGACGTTTCTGAAGAATTTTAACAGTTTTCTTGTATCTACGAACGCCAGAATGCATAAAATTGACCTAAACGTCTCCTTTTCCTATTATGAGTCGATTCTGCATGCTTTAAGTGTGTTTGGTGGCTCAGAACCATCAAAAAACGTTGAAATATAGTTCAAATTCAATAAAAATCGACAAAAATACAGTTTCTAGCTAAAATTTGATGGTTTCGTTGCACTTTCCGAGCCCGTAGGGTATCTGATTGGCTTAAAAGTACAAGAAAACACTTCAAAAGTGACGTTTCTGAAGAATTTTAACAGTTTTCTTGTATCTACGAACGCCAGAATGCATAAAATTGACCTAAACGCCTCCTTTTCCTATTCTGAGTCGATTCTGCATGCTTTAAGTGTGTTTGGTGGCTCAGAACCATCAAAAAACGTTGAAATATAGTTCAAATTCAATAAAAATCGACAAAAATACAGTTTCTAGCTAAAATTTGATGGTTTCGTTGCACTTTCCGAGCCCGTAGGGTATCTGATTGGCTTAAAAGTACAAGAAAACACTTCAAAAGTGACGTTTCTGAAGAATTTTAACAGTTTTCTTGTATCTACGAACGCCAGAATGCATAAAATTGACCTAAACGTCTCCTTTTCCTATTCTGAGTCGATTCTGCATGCTTTAAGTGTGTTTGGTGGCTCAGAACCATCAAAAAACGTTGAAATATAGTTCAAATTCAATAAAAATCGACAAAAATACAGTTTCTAGCTAAAATTTGATGGTTTCGTTGCACTTTCCGAGCCCGTAGGGTATCTGATTGGCTTAAAAGTACAAGAAAACACTTCAAAAGTGACGTTTCTGAAGAATTTTAACAGTTTTCTTGCATCTACGAACGCCAGAATGCATAAAATTGACCTAAACGTCTCCTTTTCCTATTCTGAGTCGATTCTGCATGCTTTAATTGTGTTTGGTGGCTCAGAACCATCAAAAAACGTTGAAATATAGTTCAAATTCAATAAAAATCGACAAAAATACAGTTTCTAGCTAAAATTTGATGGTTTCGTTGCACTTTCCGAGCCCGTAGGGTATCTGATTGGCTTAAAAGTACAAGAAAACACTTCAAAAGTGACGTTTCTGAAGAATTTTAACAGTTTTCTTGTATCTACGAACGCCAGAATGCATAAAATTGACCTAAACGTCTCCTTTTCCTATTCTGAGTCGATTCTGCATGCTTTAAGTGTGTTTGGTGGCTCAGAACCATCAAAAAACGTTGAAATATAGTTCAAATTCAATAAAAATCGACAAAAATACAGTTTCTAGCTAAAATTTGATGGTTTCGTTGCACTTTCCGAGCCCGTAGGGTATCTGATTGGCTTAAAAGTACAAGAAAACACTTCAAAAGTGACGTTTCTGAAGAATTTTAATAGTTTTCTTGTATCTACGAACGCCAGAATGCATAAAATTGACCTAAACGTCTCCTTTTCCTATTCTGAGTCGATTCTGCATGCTTTAAGTGTGTTTGGTGGCTCAGAACCATCAAAAAACGTTGAAATATAGTTCAAATTCAATAAAAATCGACAAAAATACAGTTTCTAGCTAAAATTTGATGGTTTCGTTGCACTTTCCGAGCCCGTAGGGTATCTGATTGGCTTAAAAGTACAAGAAAACACTTCAAAAGTGACGTTTCTGAAGAATTTTAACAGTTTTCTTGTATCTACGAACGCCAGAATGCATAAAATTGACCTAAACGTCTCCTTTTCCTATTCTGAGTCGATTCTGCATGCTTTAAGTGTGTTTGGTGGCTCAGAACCATCAAAAAACGTTGAAATATAGTTCAAATTCAATAAAAATCGACAAAAATACAGTTTGCACTTTCCGAGCCCGTAGGGTATCTGATTGGCTTAAAAGTACAAGAAAACACTTCAGAAGTGACGTTTCTGAAGAATTTTAACAGTTTTCTTGTATCTACGAACGCCAGAATGCATAAATTTGACCTAAACGTCTCCTTTTCCTATTCTGAGTCGATTCTGCATGCTTTAAGTGTGTTTGGTGGCTCAGAACCATCAAAAAACGTTGAAATATAGTTCAAATTCAATAAAAATCGACAAAAATACAGTTTCTAGCTAAAATTTGATGGTTTCGTTGCACTTTCCGAGCCCGTAGGGTATCTGATTGGCTTAAAAGTACAAGAAAACACTTCAAAAGTGACGTTTCTGAAGAATTTTAACAGTTTTCTTGTATCTACGAACGCCAGAATGCATAAAATTGACCTAAACGTCTCCTTTTCCTATTCTGAGTCGATTCTGCATGCTTTAAGTGTGTTTGGTGGCTCAGAACCATCAAAAAACGTTGAAATATAGTTCAAATTCAATAAAAATCGACAAAAATACAGTTTCTAGCTAAAATTTGATGGTTTCGTTGCACTTTCCGAGCCCGTTGGGTATCTGATTGGCTTAAAAGTACAAGAAAACACTTCAAAAGTGACGTTTCTGAAGAATTTTAACAGTTTTCTTGTATCTACGACCGCCAGAATGCATAAAATTGACCTAAACGTCTCCTTTTCCTATTCTGAGTCGATTCTGCATGCTTTAAGTGTGTTTGGTGGCTCAGAACCATCAAAAAACGTTGAAATATAGTTCAAATTCAATAAAAATCGACAAAAATACAGTTTCTAGCTAAAATTTGATGGTTTCGTTGCACTTTCCGAGCCCGTTGGGTATCTGATTGGCTTAAAAGTACAAGAAAACACTTCAAAAGTGACGTTTCTGAAGAATTTTAACAGTTTTCTTGTATCTACGAACGCCAGAATGCATAAAATTGACCTAAACGTCTCCTTTTCCTATTCTGAGTCGATTCTGCATGCTTTAAGTGTGTTTGGTGGCTCAGAACCATCAAAAAACGTTGAAATATAGTTCAAATTCAATAAAAATCGACAAAAATACAGTTTGCACTTTCCGAGCCCGTAGGGTATCTGATTGGCTTAAAAGTACAAGAAAACACTTCAGAAGTGACGTTTCTGAAGAATTTTAACAGTTTTCTTGTATCTACGAACGCCAGAATGCATAAATTTGACCTAAACGTCTCCTTTTCCTATTCTGAGTCGATTCTGCATGCTTTAAGTGTGTTTGGTGGCTCAGAACCATCAAAAAACGTTGAAATATAGTTCAAATTCAATAAAAATCGACAAAAATACAGTTTCTAGCTAAAATTTGATGGTTTCGTTGCACTTTCCGAGCCCGTAGGGTATCTGATTGGCTTAAAAGTACAAGAAAACACTTCAAAAGTGACGTTTCTGAAGAATTTAACAGTTTTCTTGTATCTACGAACGCCAGAATGCATAAAATTGACCTAAACGTCTCCTTTTCCTATTCTGAGTCGATTCTGCATGCTTTAAGTGTGTTTGGTGGCTCAGAACCATCAAAAAACGTTGAAATATAGTTCAAATTCAATAAAAATCGACAAAAATACAGTTTCTAGCTAAAATTTGATGGTTTCGTTGCACTTTCCGAGCCCGTAGGGTATCTGATTGGCTTAAAAGTACAAGAAAACACTTCAAAAGTGACGTTTCTGAAGAATTTTAACAGTTTTCTTGTATCTACGACCGCCAGAATGCATAAAATTGACCTAAACGTCTCCTTTTCCTATTCTGAGTCGATTCTGCATGCTTTAAGTGTGTTTGGTGGCTCAGAACCATCAAAAAACGTTGAAATATAGTTCAAATTCAATAAAAATCGACAAAAATACAGTTTCTAGCTAAAATTTGATGGTTTCGTTGCACTTTCCGAGCCCGTTGGGTATCTGATTGGCTTAAAAGTACAAGAAAACACTTCAAAAGTGACGTTTCTGAAGAATTTTAACAGTTTTCTTGTATCTACGAACGCCAGAATGCATAAAATTGACCTAAACGTCTCCTTTTCCTATTCTGAGTCGATTCTGCATGCTTTAAGTGTGTTTGGTGGCTCAGAACCATCAAAAAACGTTGAAATATAGTTCAAATTCAATAAAAATCGACAAAAATACAGTTTCTAGCTAAAATTTGATGGTTTCGTTGCACTTTCCGAGCCCGTAGGGTATCTGATTGGCTTAAAAGTACAAGAAAACACTTCAAAAGTGACGTTTCTGAAGAATTTTAACAGTTTTCTTGTATCTACGAACGCCAGAATGCATAAAATTGATCTAAACGTCTCCTTTTCCTATTCTGAGTCGATTCTGCATGCTTTAAGTGTGTTTGGTGGCTCAGAACCATCAAAAAACGTTGAAATATAGTTCAAATTCAATAAAAATCGACAAAAATACAGTTTCTAGCTAAAATTAGATGGTTTCGTTGCACTTTCCGAGCCCGTAGGGTATCTGATTGGCTTAAAAGTACAAGAAAACACTTCAAAAGTGACGTTTCTGAAGAATTTTAACAGTTTTCTTGTATCTACGAACGCCAGAATGCATAAAATTGACCTAAACGTCTCCTTTTCCTATTCTGAGTCGATTCTGCATGCTTTAAGTGTGTTTGGTGGCTCAGAACCATCAAAAAACGTTGAAATATAGTTCAAATTCAATAAAAATCGACAAAAATACAGTTTCTAGCTAAAATTTGATGGTTTCGTTGCACTTTCCGAGACCGTAGGGTATCTGATTGGCTTAAAAGTACAAGAAAACATTTCAAAAGTGACGTTTCTGAAGAATTTTAACAGTTTTCTTGTATCTACGAACGCCAGAATGCATAAAATTGACCTAAACGTCTCCTTTTCCTATTCTGAGTCGATTCTGCATGCTTTAAGTGTGTTTGGTGGCTCAGAACCATCAAAAAACGTTGAAATATAGTTCAAATTCAATAAAAATCGACAAAAATACAGTTTCTAGCTAAAATTTGATGGTTTCGTTGCACTTTCCGAGCCCGTAGGGTATCTGATTGGCTTAAAAATACAAGAAAACACTTCAAAAGTGACGTTTCTGAAGAATTTTAACAGTTTTCTTGTATCTACGAACGCCAGAATGCATAAAATTGACCTAAACGTCTCCTTTTCCTATTCTGAGTCGATTCTGCATGCTTTAAGTGTGTTTGGTGGCTCAGAACCATCAAAAAACGTTGAAATATAGTTCAAATTCAATAAAAATCGACAAAAATACAGTTTCTAGCTAAAACTTGATGGTTTCGTTGCACTTTCCGAGCCCGTAGGGTATCTGATTGGCTTAAAAGTACAAGAAAACACTTCAAAAGTGACGTTTCTGAAGAATTTTAACAGTTTTCTTGTATCTACGAACGCCAGAATGCATAAAATTGACCTAAACGTCTCCTTTTCCTATTCTGAGTCGATTCTGCATGCTTTAAGTGTGTTTGGTGGCTCAGAACCATCAAAAAACGTTGAAATATAGTTCAAATTCAATAAAAATCGACAAAAATACAGTTTCTAGCTAAAATTTGATGGTTTCGTTGCACTTTCCGAGCCCGTAGGGTATCTGATTGGCTTAAAAGTACAAGAAAACACTTCAAAAGTGACGTTTCTGAAGAATTTTAACAGTTTTCTTGTATCTACGAACGCCAGAATGCATAAAATTGACCTAAACGTCTCCTTTTCCTATTCTGAGTCGATTCTGCATGCTTTAAGTGTGTTTGGTGGCTCAGAACCATAAAAAAACGTTGAAATATAGTTCAAATTCAATAAAAATCGACAAAAAACTGTTTCTAGCTAAAATTTGATGGTTTCGTTGCACTTTCCGAGCCCGTAGGGTATCTGATTGGCTTAAAAGTACAAGAAAACACTTCAAAAGTGACGTTTCTGAAGAATTTTAACAGTTTTCTTGTATCTACGAACGCCAGAATGCATAAAATTGACCTAAACGTCTCCTTTTCCTATTCTGAGTCGATTCTGCATGGTTTAAGTGTGTTTGGTGGCTCAGAACCATCAAAAAACGTTGAAATATAGTTCAAATTCAATAAAAATCGACAAAAATACAGTTTCTAGCTAAAATTTGATGGTTTCGTTGCACTTTCCGAGCCCGTAGGGTATCTGATTGGCTTAAAAGTACAAGAAAACACTTCAAAAGTGACGTTTCTGAAGAATTTTAACAGTTTTCTTGTATCTACGAACGCCAGAATGCATAAAATTGACCTAAACGTCTCCTTTTCCTATTCTGAGTCCATTCTGCATGCTTTAAGTGTGTTTGGTGGCTCAGAACCATCAAAAAACGTTGAAATATAGTTCAAATTCAATAAAAATCGACAAAAATACAGTTTCTAGCTAAAATTTGATGGTTTCGTTGCACTTTCCGAGCCCGTAGGGTATCTGATTGGCTTAAAAGTACAAGAAAACACTTCAGAAATGACGTTTCTGAAGAATTTTAACAGTTTTCTTGTATCTACGAACGCCAGAATGCATAAAATTGACCTAAACGTCTCCTTTTCCTATTCTGAGTCGATTCTGCATGCTTTAAGTGTGTTTGGTGGCTCAGAACCATCAAAAAACGTTGAAATATAGTTCAAATTCAATAAAAATCGATAAAAATACAGTTTCTAGCTAAAATTTGATGGTTTCGTTGCACTTTCCGAGCCCGTAGAGTATCTGATTGGCTTAAAAGTACAAGAAAACACTTCAAAAGTGACGTTTCTGAAGAATTTTAACAGTTTTCTTGTATCTACGAACGCCAGAATGCATAAAATTTACCTAAACGTCTCCTTTTCCTATTCTGAGTCGATTCTGCATGCTTTAAGTGTGTTTGGTGGCTCAGAACCATCAAAAAACGTTGAAATATAGTTCAAATTCAATAAAAATCGACAAAAATACAGTTTCTAGCTAAAATTTGATGGTTTCGTTGCACTTTCCGAGCCCGTAGGGTATCTGATTGGCTTAAAAGTACAAGAAAACACTTCAAAAGTGACGTTTCTGAAGAATTTTAACAGTTTTCTTGTATCTACGAACGCCAGAATGCATAAAATTGACCTAAACGTCTCCTTTTCCTATTCTGAGTCGATTCTGCATGCTTTAAGTGTGTTTGGTGGCTCAGAACCATCAAAAAACGTTGAAATATAGTTCAAATTCAATAAAAATCGACAAAAATACAGTTTCTAGCTA
>NW_026973195.1:0-26128 GCF_036711695.1 Zophobas morio | reverse complement strand
TTTTGAAGTGTTTTCTTGTACTTTTAAGCCAATCAGATACCCTACGGGCTCGGAAAGTGCAACGAAACCATCAAATTTTAGCTAGAAACTGTATTTTGTCGATTTTTATTGAATTTGAACTATATTTCAACGTTTTTTGATGGTTCTGAGCCACCAAACACACTTAAAGCATGCAGAATCGACTCAGAATAGGAAAAGGAGACGTTTAGGTCAATTTTATGCATTCTGGCGTTCGTAGATACAAGAAAACTGTTAAAATTCTTCAGAAACGTCACTTTTGAAGTGTTTTCTTGTACTTTTAAGCCAATCAGATACCCTACGGGCTCGGAAAGTGCAACGAAACCATCAAATTTAGCTAGAAACTGTATTTTTGTCGATTTTTATTGAATTTGAACTATATTTCAACGTTTTTTGATGGTTCTGAGCCACCAAACACACTTAAAGCATGCAGAATCGACTCAGAATAGGAAAAGGAGACGTTTAGGTCAATTTTATGCATTCTGGCGTTCGTAGATACAAGAAAACTGTTAAAATTCTTCAGAAACGTCACTTTTGAAGTGTTTTCTTGTACTTTTAAGCCAATCAGATACCCTACGGGCTCGGAAAGTGCAACGAAACCATCAAATTTTAGCTAGAAACTGTATTTTTGTCGATTTTTATTGAATTTGAACTATATTTCAACGTTTTTTGATGGTTCTGAGCCACCAAACACACTTAAAGCATGCAGAATCGACTCAGAATAGGAAAAGGAGACGTTTAGGTCAATTTTATGCATTCTGGCGTTCGTAGATAAAAGAAAACTGTTAAAATTCTTCAGAAAAGTCACTTTTGAAGTGTTTTCTTGTACTTTTAAGCCAATCAGATACCCAACGGGCTCGGAAAGTGCAACGAAACCATCAAATTTTAGCTAGAAACTGTATTTTTGTCGATTTTTATTGAATTTGAACTATATTTCAACGTTTTTTGATGGTTCTGAGCCACCAAACACACTTAAAGCATGCAGAATCGACTCAGAATAGGAAAAGGAGACGTTTAGGTCAATTTTATGCATTCTGGCGTTCGTAGATACAAGAAAACTGTTAAAATTCTTCAGAAACGTCACTTTTGAAGTGTTTTCTTGTACTTTTAAGCCAATCAGATACCCTACGGGCTCGGAAAGTGCAAAGAAACCATCAAATTTTAGCTAGAAACTGTATTTTTGTCGATTTTTATTGAATTTGAACTATATTTCAACGTTTTTTGATGGTTCTGAGCCACCAAACACACTTAAAGCATGCAGAATCGACTCAGAATAGGAAAAGGAGACGTTTAGGTCAATTTTATGCATTCTGGCGTTCGTAGATACAAGAAAACTGTTAAAATTCTTCAGAAACGTCACTTTTGAAGTGTTTTCTTGTACTTTTAAGCCAATCAGATACCCTACGGGCTCGGAAAGTGCAACGAAACCATCAAATTTTAGCTAGAAACTGTATTTTTGTCGATTTTTATTGAATTTGAACTATATTTCAACGTTTTTTGATGGTTCTGAGCCACCAAACACACTTAAAGCATGCAGAATCGACTCAGAATAGGAAAAGGAGACGTTTAGGTCAATTTTATGCATTCTGGCGTTCGTAGATACAAGAAAACTGTTAAAATTCTTCAGAAACGTCACTTTTGAAGTGTTTTCTTGTACTTTTAAGCCAATCAGATACCCTACGGGCTCGGAAAGTGCAACGAAACCATCAAATTTTAGCTAGAAACTGTATTTTTGTCGATTTTTATTGAATTTGAACTATATTTCAACGTTTTTTGATGGTTCTGAGCCACCAAACACACTTAAAGCATGCAGAATCGACTCAGAATAGGAAAAGGAGACGTTTAGGTCAATTTTATGCATTCTGGCGTTCGTAGATACAAGAAAACTGTTAAAATTCTTCAGAAACGTCACTTTTGAAGTGTTTTCTTGTACTTTTAAGCCAATCAGATACCCTACGGGCTCGGAAAGTGCAACGAAACCATCAAATTTTAGCTAGAAACTGTATTTTTGTCGATTTTTATTGAATTTGAACTATATTTCAACGTTTTTTGATGGTTCTGAGCCACCAAACACACTTAAAGCATGCAGAATCGACTCAGAATAGGAAAAGGAGACGTTTAGGTCAATTTTATGCATTCTGGCGTTCGTAGATACAAGAAAACTGTTAAAATTCTTCAGAAACGTCACTTTTGAAGTGTTTTCTTGTACTTTTAAGCCAATCAGATACCCTACGGGCTCGGAAAGTGCAACGAAACCATCAAATTTTAGCTAGAAACTGTATTTTTGTCGATTTTTATTGAATTTGAACTATATTTCAACGTTTTTTGATGGTTCTGAGCCACCAAACACACTTAAAGCATGCAGAATCGACTCAGAATAGGAAAAGGAGACGTTTAGGTCAATTTTATGCATTCTGGCGGGTATCTGATTGGGTATATCAATAAAAATCGACAAAAATACAGTTTCTAGCTAAAATTTGATGGTTTCGTTGCACTTTCCGAGCCCGTTGGGTATCTGATTGGCTTAAAAGTACAAGAAAACACTTCAAAAGTGACGTTTCTGAAGAATTTTAACAGTTTTCTTGTATCTACGAACGCCAGAATGCATAAAATTGACCTAAACGTCTCCTTTTCCTATTCTGAGTCGATTCTGCATGCTTTAAGTGTGTTTGGTGGCTCAGAACCATCAAAAAACTTTGAAATATAGTTCAAATTCAATAAAAATCGACAAAAATACATTTTCTAGCTAAAATTTGATGGTTTCGTTGCACTTTCCGAGCCCGTAGGGTATCTGATTGGCTTAAAAGTACAAGAAAACACTTCAAAAGTGACGTTTCTGAAGAATTTTAACAGTTTTCTTGTATCTACGAACGCCATAATGCATAAAATTGACCTAAACGTCTCCTTTTCCTATTCTGAGTCGATTCTGCATGCTTTAAGTGTGTTTGGTGGCTCAGAACCATCAAAAAACGTTGAAATATAGTTCAAATTCAATAAAAATCGACAAAAATACAGTTTCTAGCTAAAATTTGATGGTTTCGTTGCACTTTCCGAGCCCGTAGGGTATCTGATTGGCTTAAAAGTACAAGAAAACACTTCAAAAGTGACGTTTCTGAAGAATTTTAACAGTTTTCTTGTATCTACGAACGCCAGAATGCATAAAATTGACCTAAACGTCTCCTTTTCCTATTCTGAGTCGATTCTGCATGCTTTAAGTGTGTTTGGTGGCTCAGAACCATCAAAAAACGTTGAAATATAGTTCAAATTCAATAAAAATCGACAAAAATACAGTTTCTAGCTAAAATTTGATGGTTTCGTTGCACTTTCCGAGCCCGTTGGGTATCTGATTGGCTTAAAAGTACAAGAAAACACTTCAAAAGTGACGTTTCTGAAGAATTTTAACAGTCTTCTTGTATCTACGAACGCCAGAATGCATAAAATTGACCTAAACGTCTCCTTTTCCTATTCTGAGTCGATTCTGCATGCTTTAAGTGTGTTTGGTGGCTCAGAACCATCAAAAAACGTTGAAATATAGTTCAAATTCAATAAAAATCGACAAAAATACAGTTTCTAGCTGAAATTTGATGGTTTCGTTGCACTTTCCGAGCCCGTAGGGTATCTGATTGGCTTAAAAGTACAAGAAAACACTTCAAAAGTGACGTTTCTGAAGAATTTTAACAGTTTTCTTGTATCTACGAACGCCAAAATGCATAAAATTGACCTTAACGTCTCCTTTTCCTATTCTGAGTCGATTCTGCATGCTTTAAGTGTGTTTGGTGGCTCAGAACCATCAAAAAACTTTGAAAAATAGTTCAAATTCAATAAAAATCGACAAAAATACAGTTTCTAGCTAAAATTTGATGGTTTCGTTGCACTTTCCGAGCCCGTTGGGTATCTGATTGGCTTAAAAGTACAAGAAAACACTTCAAAAGTGACGTTTCTGAAGAATTTTAACAGTTTTCTTGTATCTACGAACGCCAGAATGCATAAAATTGACCTAAACGTCTCCTTTTCCTATTCTGAGTCGATTCTGCATGCTTTAAGTGTGTTTGGTGGCTCAGAACCATCAAAAAACGTTGAAATATAGTTCAAATTCAATAAAAATCGACAAAAATACAGTTTCTAGCTAAAATTTGATGGTTTCGTTGCACTTTCCGAGCCCGTAGGGTATCTGATTGGCTTAAAAGTACAAGAAAACACTTCAAAAGTGACGTTTCTGAAGAATTTTAACAGTTTTCTTGTATCTACGAACGCCAGAATGCATAAAATTGACCTAAACGTCTCCTTTTCCTATTCTGAGTCGATTCTGCATGCTTTAAGTGTGTTTGGTGGCTCAGAACCATCAAAAAACGTTGAAATATAGTTCAAATTCAATAAAAATCGACAAAAATACAGTTTCTAGCTAAAATTTGATGGTTTCGTTGCACTTTCCGAGCCCGTAGGGTATCTGATTGGCTTAAAAGTACAAGAAAACACTTCAAAAGTGACGTTTCTGAAGAATTTTAACAGTTTTCTTGTATCTACGAACGCCAGAATGCATAAAATTGACCTAAACGTCTCCTTTTCCTATTCTGAGTCGATTCTGCATGCTTTAAGTGTGTTTGGTGGCTCAGAACCATCAAAAAACGTTGAAATATAGTTCAAATTCAATAAAAATCGACAAAAATACAGTTTCTAGCTAAAATTTGATGGTTTCGTTGCACTTTCCGAGCCCGTAGGGTATCTGATTGGCTTAAAAGTACAAGAAAACACTTCAAAAGTGACGTTTCTGAAGAATTTTAACAGTTTTCTTGTATCTACGAACGCCAGAATGCATAAAATTGACCTAAACGTCTCCTTTTCCTATTCTGAGTCGATTCTGCATGCTTTAAGTGTGTTTGGTGGCTCAGAACCATCAAAAAACGTTGAAATATAGTTCAAATTCAATAAAAATCGACAAAAATACAGTTTCTAGCTAAAATTTGATGGTTTCGTTGCACTTTCCGAGCCCGTAGGGTATCTGATTGGCTTAAAAGTACAAGAAAACACTTCAAAAGTGACGTTTCTGAAGAATTTTAACAGTTTTCTTGTATCTACGAACGCCAGAACGCATAAAATTGACCTAAACGTCTCCTTTTCCTATTCTGAGTCGATTCTGCATGCTTTAAGTGTGTTTGGTGGCTCAGAACCATCAAAAAACGTTGAAATATAGTTCAAATTCAATAAAAATCGACAAAAATACAGTTTCTAGCTAAAATTTGATGGTTTCGTTGCACTTTCCGAGCCCATAGGGTATCTGATTGGCTTAAAAGTACAAGAAAACACTTCAAAAGTGACGTTTCTGAAGAATTTTAACAGTTTTCTTGTATCTACGAACGCCAGAATGCATAAAATTGACCTAAACGTCTCCTTTTCCTATTCTGAGTCGATTCTGCATGCTTTAAGTGTGTTTGGTGGCTCAGAACCATCAAAAAACGTTGAAATATAGTTCAAATTCAATAAAAATCGACAAAAATACAGTTTCTAGCTAAAATTTGATGGTTTCGTTGCACTTTCCGAGCCCGTTGGGTATCTGATTGGCTTAAAAGTACAAGAAAACACTTCAAAAGTGACGTTTCTGAAGAATTTTAACAGTTTTCTTGTATCTACGAACGCCAGAATGCATAAAATTGACCTAAACGTCTCCTTTTCCTATTCTGAGTCGATTCTGCATGCTTTAAGTGTGTTTGGTGGCTCAGAACCATCAAAAAACGTTGAAATATAGTTCAAATTCAATAAAAATCGACAAAAATACAGTTTCTAGCTAAAATTTGATGGTTTCGTTGCACTTTCCGAGCCCGCAGGGTATCTGAGTGGCTTAAAAGTACAAGAAAACACTTCAAAAGTGACGTTTCTGAAGAATTTAAACAGTTTTCTTGTATCTACGAACGCCAGAATGCATAAAATTGACCTAAACGTCTCCTTTTCATATTCTGAGTCGATTCTGCATGCTTTAAGTGTGTTTGGTGGCTCAGAACCATCAAAAAACGTTGAAATATAGTTCAAATTCAATAAAAATCGACAAAAATACAGTTTCTAGCTAAAATTTGATGGTTTCGTTGTACTTTCCGAGCCCGTAGGGTACCTGAGTGGCTTAAAAGTACAAGAAAACACTTCAAAAGTGACGTTTCTGAAGAATTTTAACAGTTTTCTTGTATCTACGAACGCCAGAATGCATAAAATTGACCTAAACGTCTCCTTTTCCTATTCTGAGTCGGTTCTGCATGCTTTAAGTGTGTTTGGTGGCTCAGAACCATCAAAAAACGTTGAAATATAGTTCAAATTCAATAAAAATCGACAAAAATACAGTTTCTTGCTAAAATTTGATGGTTTCGTTGCACTTTCCGAGCCCGTTGGGTATCTGAGTGGCTTAAAAGTACAAGAAAACACTTCAAAAGTGACGTTTCTGAAGAATTTTAACAGTTTTCTTGTATCTACGAACGCCAGAATGCATAAAATTGACCTAAACGTCTCCTTTTCCTATTCTGAGTCGATTCTGCATGCTTTAAGTGTGTTTGGTGGCTCAGAACCATCAAAAAACATTGAAATATAGTTCAAATTCAATAAAAATCGACAAAAATACAGTTTCTAGCTAAAATTTGATGGTTTCGTTGCACTTTCCGAGCCCGTAGTGTATCTGAGTGGCTTAAAAGTACAAGAAAACACTTCAAAAGTGACGTTTCTGAAGAATTTTAACAGTTTTCTTGTATCTACGAACGCCAGAATGCATAAAATTGACCTAAACGTCTCCTTTTCCTATTCTGAGTCGGTTCTGCATGCTTTAAGTGTGTTTGGTGGCTCAGAACCATCAAAAAACGTTGAAATATAGTTCAAATTCAATAAAAATCGACAAAAATACAGTTTCTAGCTAAAATTTGATGGTTTCGTTGCACTTTCCGAGCCCGTAGGGTATCTGAGTGGCTTAAAAGTAAAAGAAAACACTTCAAAAGTGACGTTTCTGAAGAATTTTAACAGTTTTCTTGTATCTACGAACGCCAGAATGCATAAAATTGACCTAAACGTCTCCTTTTCATATTCTGAGTCGATTCTGCATGCTTTAAGTGTGTTTGGTGGCTCAGAACCATCAAAAAACTTTGAAATATAGTTCAAATTCAATAAAAATCGACAAAAATACAGTTTCTAGCTAAAATTTGATGGTTTCGTTGCACTTTCCGAGCCCGTAGGGTATCTGAGTGGCTTAAAAGTACAAGAAAACACTTCAAAAGTGACGTTTCTGAAGAATTTTAACAGTTTTCTTGTATCTACGAACGCCAGAATGCATAAAATTGACCTAAACGTCTCCTTTTCCTATTCTGAGTCGATTCTGCATGCTTTAAGTGTGTTTGGTGGCTCAGAACCATCAAAAAACGTTGAAATATAGTTCAAATTCAATAAAAATCGACGAAAATACAGTTTCTAGCTAAAATTTGATGGTTTCGTTGCACTTTCCGAGCCCGTAGGGTTTCTGATTGGCTTAAAAGTACAAGAAAACACTTCAAAAGTGACGTTTCTGAAGAATTTTAACAGTTTTCTTGTATCTACGAACGCCAGAATGCATAAAATTGACCTAAACGTCTCCTTTTCCTATTCTGAGTCGATTCTGCATGCTTTAAGTGTGTTTGGTGGCTCAGAACCTTCAAAAAACGTTGAAATATGGTTCAAATTCAATAAAAATCGACGAAAATACAGTTTCTAGCTAAAATTTGATGGTTTCGTTGCACTTTCCGAGCCCGTAGGGTATCTGAGTGGCTTAAAAGTACAAGAAAACACTTCAAAAGTGACGTTTCTGAAGAATTTTAACAGTTTTCTTGTATCTACGAACGCCAGAATGCATAAAATTGACCTAAACGTCTCCTTTTCCTATTCTGAGTCGATTCTGCATGCTTTAAGTGTGTTTGGTGGCTCAGAACCATCAAAAAACGTTGAAATATAGTTCAAATTCAATAAAAATCGACAAAAATACAGTTTCTAGCTAAAATTTGATGGTTTCTTTGCACTTTCCGAGCCCGTAGGGTATCTGAGTGGCTTAAAAGTACAAGAAAACACTTCAAAAGTGACGTTTCTGAAGAATTTTAACAGTTTTCTTGTATCTACGAACGCCAGAATGCATAAAATTGACCTAAACGTCTCCTTTTCCTATTCTGAGTCGATTCTGCATGCTTTAAGTGTGTTTGGTGGCTCAGAACCATCAAAAAACTTTGAAATATAGTTCAAATTCAATAAAAATCGACAAAAATACAGTTTCTAGCTAAAATTTGATGGTTTCGTTGCACTTTCCGAGCCCGTAGGGTATCTGAGTGGCTTAAAAGTACAAGAAAACACTTCAAAAGTGACGTTTCTGAAGAATTTTAACAGTTTTCTTGTATCTACGAACGCCAGAATGCATAAAATTGACCTAAACGTCTCCTTTTTCTATTCTGAGTCGATTCTGCATGCTTTAAGTGTGTTTGGTGGTTCAGAACCATCAAAAAACTTTGAAATATAGTTCAAATTCAATAAAAATCGACAAAAATACAGTTTCTAGCTAAAATTTGATGGTTTCGTTGCACTTTCCGAGCCCGTAGGGTATCTGAGTGGCTTAAAAGTACAAGAAAACACTTCAAAAGTGACGTTTCTGAAGAATTTTAACAGTTTTCTTGTATCTACGAACGCCAGAATGCATAAAATTGACCTGAACGTCTCCTTTTTCTATTCTGAGTCGATTCTGCATGCTTTAAGTGTGTTTGGTGGCTCAGAACCATCAAAAAACGTTGAAATATAGTTCAAATTCAATAAAAATCGACAAAAATACAGTTTCTAGCTAAAATTTGATGGTTTCGTTGCACTTTCCAAGCCCGTAGGGTATCTGATTGGCTTAAAAGTACAAGAAAACACTTCAAAAGTGACGTTTCTGAAGAATTTTAACAGTTTTCTTGTATCTACGAACGCCAGAATGCATAAAATTGACCTAAACGTCTCCTTTTCCTATTCTGAGTCGATTCTGCATGCTTTAAGTGTGTTTGGTGGCTCAGAACCATCAAAAAACGTTGAAATATAGTTCAAATTCAATAAAAATCGACAAAAATACAGTTTCTAGCTAAAATTTGATGGTTTCGTTGCACTTTCCGAGCCCGTAGGGTATCTGAGTGGCTTAAAAGTACAAGAAAACACTTCAAAAGTGACGATTCTGAAGAATTTTAACAGTTTTCTTGTATCTACGAACGCCAGAATGCATAAAATTGACCTAAACGTCTCCTTTTCCTATTCTGAGTCGATTCTGCATGCTTTAAGTGTGTTTGGTGGCTCAGAACCATCAAAAAACTTTGAAATATAGTTCAAATTCAATAAAAATCGACAAAAATACAGTTTCTAGCTAAAATTTGATGGTTTCGTTGCACTTTCCGAGCCCGTAGGATATCTGAGTGGCTTAAAAGTACAAGAAAACACTTCAAAAGTGACGTTTCTGAAGAATTTTAACAGTTTTCTTGTATCTACGAACGCCAGAATGCATAAAATTGACCTAAACGTCTCCTTTTCCTATTCTGAGTCGATTCTGCATGCTTTAAGTGTGTTTGGTGGCTCAGAACCATCAAATAACGTTGAAATATAGTTCAAATTCAATAAAAATCGACGAAAATACAGTTTCTAGCTAAAATTTGATGGTTTCGTTGCACTTTCCGAGCCCGTAGGGTATCTGAGTGGCTTAAAAGTACAAGAAAACACTTCAAAAGTGACGTTTCTGAAGAATTTTAACAGTTTTCTTGTATCTACGAACGCCAGAATGCATAAAATTGACCTAAACGTCTCCTTTTCCTATTCTGAGTCGATTCTGCATGCTTTAAGTGTGTTTGGTGGCTCAGAACCATCAAAAAACGTTGAAATATAGTTCAAATTCAATAAAAATCGACAAAAATACAGTTTCTAGCTAAAATTTGATGGTTTCGTTGCACTTTCCGAGCCCGTAGGGTATCTGAGTGGCTTAAAAGTACAAGAAAACACTTCAAAAGTGACGTTTCTGAAGAATTTTAACAGTTTTCTTGTATCTACGAACGCCAGAATGCATAAAATTGACCTAAACGTCTCCTTTTCCTATTCTGAGTCGATTCTGCATGCTTTAAGTGTGTTTGGTGGCTCAGAACCATCAAAAAACTTTGAAATATAGTTCAAATTCAATAAAAATCGACAAAAATACAGTTTCTAGCTAAAATTTGATGGTTTCGTTGCACTTTCCGAGCCCGTAGGGTATCTGAGTGGCTTAAAAGTACAAGAAAACACTTCAAAAGTGACTTTTCTGAAGAATTTTAACAGTTTTCTTGTATCTACGAACGCCAGAATGCATAAAATTGACCTAAACGTCTCCTTTTTCTATTCTGAGTCGATTCTGCATGCTTTAAGTGTGTTTGGTGGCTCAGAACCATCAAAAAACGTTGAAATATAGTTCAAATTCAATAAAAATCGACAAAAATACAGTTTCTAGCTAAAATTTGATGGTTTCGTTGCACTTTCCAAGCCCGTAGGGTATCTGATTGGCTTAAAAGTACAAGAAAACACTTCAAAAATGACGTTTCTGAAGAATTTTAACAGTTTTCTTGTATCTACGAACGCCAGAATGCATAAAATTGACCTAAACGTCTCCTTTTCCTATTCTGAGTCGATTCTGCATGCTTTAAGTGTGTTTGGTGGCTCAGAACCATCAAAAAACGTTGAAATATAGTTCAAATTCAATAAAAATCGACAAAAATACAGTTTCTAGCTAAAATTTGATGGTTTCGTTGCACTTTCCGAGCCCGTAGGGTATCTGAGTGGCTTAAAAGTACAAGAAAACACTTCAAAAGTGACGTTTCTGAAGAATTTTAACAGTTTTCTTGTATCTACGAACGCCAGAATGCATAAAATTGACCTAAACGTCTCCTTTTCCTATTCTGAGTCGATTCTGCATGCTTTAAGTGTGTTTGGTGGCTCAGAACCATCAAAAAACGTTGAAATATAGTTCAAATTCAATAAAAATCGACAAAAATACAGTTTCTAGCTAAAATTTGATGGTTTCGTTGCACTTTGCGAGCCCGTAGGGTATCTGATTGGGTTAAAAGTACAAGAAAACACTTCAAAAGTGACGTTTCTGAAGAATTTTAACAGTTTTCTTGTATCTACGAACGCCAGAATGCATAAAATTGACCTAAACGTCTCCTTTTCCTATTCTGAGTCGATTCTGCATGCTTTAAGTGTGTTTGGTGGGGGTATCTGATTGGCTTAAAAGTACAAGAAAACACTTCAAAAGTGACGTTTCTGAAGAATTTTAACAGTTTTCTTGTATCTACGAACGCCAGAATGCATAAAATTGACCTAAACGTCTCCTTTTCCTATTCTGAGTCGATTCTGCATGCTTTAAGTGTGTTTGGTGGCTCAGAACCATCAAAAAACGTTGAAATATAGTTCAAATTCAATAAAAATCGACAAAAATACAGTTTCTAGCTAAAATTTGATGGTTTCGTTGCACTTTCCGAGCCCGTAGGGTATCTGATTGGCTTAAAAGTACAAGAAAACACTTCAAAAGTGACGTTTCTGAAGAATTTTAACAGTTTTCTTGTATCTACGAACGCCAGAATGCATAAAATTGACCTAAACGTCTCCTTTTCCTATTCTGAGTCGATTCTGCATGCTTTAAGTGTGTTTGGTGGCTCAGAACCATCAAAAAACGTTGAAATATAGTTCAAATTCAATAAAAATCGACAAAAATACAGTTTCTAGTTAAAATTTGATGGTTTCGTTGCACTTTCCGAGCCCGTAGGGTATCTGATTGGCTTAAAAGTACAAGAAAACACTTCAAAAGTGACGTTTCTGAAGAATTTTAACAGTTTTCTTGTATCTACGAACGCCAGAATGCATAAAATTGACCTAAACGTCTCCTTTTTCTATTCTGAGTCGATTCTGCATGCTTTAAGTGTGTTTGGTGGCTCAGAACCATCAAAAAACGTTGAAATATAGTTCAAATTTAATAAAAATCGACAAAAATACAGTTTCTAGCTAAAATTTGATGGTTTCGTTGCACTTTCCAAGCCCGTAGGGTATCTGATTGGCTTAAAAGTACAAGAAAACACTTCAAAAATGACGTTTCTGAAGAATTTTAACAGTTTTCTTGTATCTACGAACGCCAGAATGCATAAAATTGACCTAAACGTCTCCTTTTCCTATTCTGAGTCGATTCTGCATGCTTTAAGTGTGTTTGGTGGCTCAGAACCATCAAAAAACGTTGAAATATAGTTCAAATTCAATAAAAATCGACAAAAATACAGTTTCTAGCTAAAATTTGATGGTTTCGTTGCACTTTCCGAGCCCGTAGGGTATCTGAGTGGCTTAAAAGTACAAGAAAACACTTCAAAAGTGAAGTTTCTGAAGAATTTTAACAGTTTTCTTGTATCTACGAACGCCAGAATGCATAAAATTGACCTAAACGTCTCCTTTTCCTATTCTGAGTCGATTCTGCATGCTTTAAGTGTGTTTGGTGGCTCAGAACCATCAAAAAACGTTGAAATATAGTTCAAATTCAATAAAAATCGACAAAAATACAGTTTCTAGCTAAAATTTGATGGTTTCGTTGCACTTTGCGAGCCCGTAGGGTATCTGATTGGGTTACAAGTGCAAGAAAACACTTCAAAAGTGACGTTTCTGAAGAATTTTAACAGTTTTCTTGTATCTACGAACGCCAGAATGCATAAAATTGACCTAAACGTCTCCTTTTCCTATTCTGAGTCGATTCTGCATGCTTTAAGTGTGTTTGGTGGGGGTATCTGATTGGCTTAAAAGTACAAGAAAACACTTCAAAAGTGACGTTTCTGAAGAATTTTAACAGTTTTCTTGTATCTACGAACGCCAGAATGCATAAAATTGACCTAAACGTCTCCTTTTCCTATTCTGAGTCGATTCTGCATGCTTTAAGTGTGTTTGGTGGCTCAGAACCATCAAAAAACGTTGAAATATAGTTCAAATTCAATAAAAATCGACAAAAATACAGTTTCTAGCTAAAATTTGATGGTTTCGTTGCACTTTCCGAGCCCGTAGGGTATCTGATTGGCTTAAAAGTACAAGAAAACACTTCAAAAGTGATGTTTCTGAAGAATTTTAACAGTTTTCTTGTATCTACGAACGCCAGAATGCATAAAATTGACCTAAACGTCTCCTTTTCCTATTCTGAGTCGATTCTGCATGCTTTAAGTGTGTTTGGTGGCTCAGAACCATCAAAAAACGTTGAAATATAGTTCAAATTCAATAAAAATCGACAAAAATACAGTTTCTAGTTAAAATTTGATGGTTTCGTTGCACTTTCCGAGCCCGTAGGGTATCTGATTGGCTTAAAAGTACAAGAAAACACTTCAAAAGTGACGTTTCTGAAGAATTTTAACAGTTTTCTTGTATCTACGAACGCCAGAATGCATAAAATTGACCTAAACGTCTCCTTTTTCTATTCTGAGTCGATTCTGCATGCTTTAAGTGTGTTTGGTGGCTCAGAACCATCAAAAAACGTTGAAATATAGTTCAAATTCAATAAAAATCGACAAAAATACAGTTTCTAGCTAAAATTTGATGGTTTCGTTGCACTTTCCAAGCCCGTAGGGTATCTGATTGGCTTAAAAGTACAAGAAAACACTTCAAAAATGACGTTTCTGAAGAATTTTAACAGTTTTCTTGTATCTACGAACGCCAGAATGCATAAAATTGACCTAAACGTCTCCTTTTCCTATTCTGAGTCGATTCTGCATGCTTTAAGTGTGTTTGGTGGCTCAGAACCATCAAAAAACGTTGAAATATAGTTCAAATTCAATAAAAATCGACAAAAATACAGTTTCTAGCTAAAATTTGATGGTTTCGTTGCACTTTCCGAGCCCGTAGGGTATCTGAGTGGCTTAAAAGTACAAGAAAACACTTCAAAAGTGACGTTTCTGAAGAATTTTAACAGTTTTCTTGTATCTACGAACGCCAGAATGCATAAAATTGACCTAAACGTCTCCTTTTCCTATTCTGAGTCGATTCTGCATGCTTTAAGTGTGTTTGGTGGCTCAGAACCATCAAAAAACGTTGAAATATAGTTCAAATTCAATAAAAATCGACAAAAATACAGTTTCTAGCTAAAATTTGATGGTTTCGTTGCACTTTGCGAGCCCGTAGGGTTTCTGATTGGGTTAAAAGTACAAGAAAACACTTCAAAAGTGACGTTTCTGAAGAATTTTAACAGTTTTCTTGTATCTACGAACGCCAGAATGCATAAAATTGACCTAAACGTCTCCTTTTCCTATTCTGAGTCGATTCTGCATGCTTTAAGTGTGTTTGGTGGGGGTATCTGATTGGCTTAAAAGTACAAGAAAACACTTCAAAAGTGACGTTTCTGAAGAATTTTAACAGTTTTCTTGTATCTACGAACGCCAGAATGCATAAAATTGACCTAAACGTCTCCTTTTCCTATTCTGAGTCGATTCTGCATGCTTTAAGTGTGTTTGGTGGCTCAGAACCATCAAAAAACGTTGAAATATAGTTCAAATTCAATAAAAATCGACAAAAATACAGTTTCTAGTTAAAATTTGATGGTTTCGTTGCACTTTCCGAGCCCGTAGGGTATCTGATTGGCTTAAAAGTACAAGAAAACACTTCAAAAGTGACGTTTCTGAAGAATTTTAACAGTTTTCTTGTATCTACGAACGCCAGAATGCATAAAATTGACCTAAACGTCTCCTTTTCCTATTCTGAGTCGATTCTGCATGCTTTAAGTGTGTTTGGTGGCTCAGAACCATCAAAAAACGTTGAAATATAGTTCAAATTCAATAAAAATCGACAAAAATACAGTTTCTAGCTAAAATTTGATGGTTTCGTTGCACTTTCCGAGCCCGTAGGGTATCTGATTGGCTTAAAAGTACAAGAAAACACTTCAAAAGTGACGTTTCTGAAGAATTTTAACAGTTTTCTTGTATCTACGAACGCCAGAATGCATAAAATTGACCTAAACGTCTCCTTTTCCTATTCTGAGTCGATTCTGCATGCTTTAAGTGTGTTTGGTGGCTCAGAACCATCAAAAAACGTTGAAATATAGTTCAAATTCAATAAAAATCGACAAAAATACAGTTTCTAGCTAAAATTTGATGGTTTCGTTGCACTTTCTGAGCCCGTAGTGTATCTGATTGGCTTAAAAGTACAAGAAAATACTTCAAAAGTGACGTTTCTGAAGAATTTTAACAGTTTTCTTGTATCTACGAACGCCAGAATGCATAAAATTGACCTAAACGTCTCCTTTTCTTATTCTGAGTCGATTCTGCATGCTTTAAGTGTGTTTGGTGGCTCAGAACCATCAAAAAACGTTGAAATATAGTTCAAATTCAATAAAAATCGACAAAAATACAGTTTCTAGCTAAAATTTGATGGTTTCGTTGCACTTTCCGAGCCCGTAGGGTATCTGAGTGGTTTAAAAGTACAAGAAAACACTTCAAAAGTGACGTTTCTGAAGAATTTTAACAGTTTTCTTGTATCTACGAACGCCAGAATGCATAAAATTGACCTAAACGTCTCCTTTTCCTATTCTGAGTCGATTCTGCATGCTTTAAGTGTGTTTGGTGGCTCAGAACCATCAAAAAACGTTGAAATATAGTTCAAATTCAATAAAAATCGACAAAAATACAGTTTCTAGCTAAAATTTGATGGTTTCGTTGCACTTTCCGAGCCCGTAGGGTATCTGAGTGGCTTAAAAGTACAAGAAAACACTTCAAAAGTGACGTTTCTGAAGAATTTTAACAGTTTTCTTGTATCTACGAACGCCAGAATGCATAAAATTGACCTAAACGTCTCCTTTTCCTATTCTGAGTCGATTCTGCATGCTTTAAGTGTGTTTGGTGGCTCAGAACCATCAAAAAACGTTGAAATATAGTTCAAATTCAATAAAAATCGACAAAAATACTGTTTCTAGCTAAAATTTGATGGTTTCGTTGCACTTTCCGAGCCCGTAGGGTATCTGAGTGGCTTAAAAGTACAAGAAAACACTTCAAAAGTGACGTTTCTGAAGAATTTTAACAGTTTTCTTGTATCTACGAACGCCAGAATGCATAAAATTGACCTAAACGTCTCCTTTTCCTATTCTGAGTCGGTTCTGCATGCTTTAAGTGTGTTTGGTGGCTCAGAACCATCAAAAAACGTTGAAATATAGTTCAAATTCAATAAAAATCGACAAAAATACAGTTTCTAGCTAAAATTTGATGGTTTCGTTGCACTTTCCGAGCCCGTAGGGTATCTGATTGGCTTAAAAGTACAAGAAAACACTTCAAAAGTGACGTTTCTGAAGAATTTTAACAGTTTTCTTGTATCTACGAACGCCAGAATGCATAAAATTGACCTAAACGTCTCCTTTTCCTATTCTGAGTCGATTCTGCATGCATTAAGTGTGTTTGGTGGCTCAGAACCATCAAAAAACGTTGAAATATAGTTCAAATTCAATAAAAATCGACAAAAATACAGTTTCTAGCTAAAATTTGATGGTTTCGTTGCACTTTGCGAGCCCGTTGGGTATCTGATTGGCTTAAAAGTACAAGAAAACACTTCAAAAGTGACGTTTCTGAAGAATTTTAACAGTTTTCTTGTATCTACGAACGCCAGAATGCATAAAATTGACCTAAACGTCTCCTTTTCCTATTCTGAGTCGATTCTGCATGCTTTAAGTGTGTTTGGTGGCTCAGAACCATCAAAAAATGTTGAAATATAGTTCAAATTCAATAAAAATCGACAAAAATACAGTTTCTAGCTAAAATTTGATGGTTTCGTTGCACTTTCCGAGCCCGTAGGGTATCTGAGTGGTTTAAAAGTACAAGAAAACACTTCAAAAGTGACGTTTCTGAAGAATTTTAACAGTTTTCTTGTATCTACGAACGCCAGAATGCATAAAATTGACCTAAACGTCTCCTTTTCCTATTCTGAGTCGATTCTGCATGCTTTAAGTGTGTTTGGTGGCTCAGAACCATCAAAAAACGTTGAAATATAGTTCAAATTCAATAAAAATCGACAAAAATACAGTTTCTAGCTAAAATTTGATGGTTTCGTTGCACTTTCCGAGCCCGTAGGGTATCTGAGTGGCTTAAAAGTACAAGAAAACACTTCAAAAGTGACGTTTCTGAAGAATTTTAACAATTTTCTTGTATCTACGAACGCCAGAATGCATAAAATTGACCTAAACGTCTCCTTTTCCTATTCTGAGTCGATTCTGCATGCTTTAAGTGTGTTTGGTGGGGGTATCTGATTGGCTTAAAAGTACAAGAAAACACTTCAAAAGTGACGTTTCTGAAGAATTTTAACAGTTTTCTTGTATCTACGAACGCCAGAATGCATAAAATTGACCTAAACGTCTCCTTTTCCTATTCTGAGTCGATTCTGCATGCTTTAAGTGTGTTTGGTGGCTCAGAACCATCAAAAAACGTTGAAATATAGTTCAAATTCAATAAAAATCGACAAAAATACAGTTTCTAGCTAAAATTTGATGGTTTCGTTGCACTTTCCGAGCCCGTAGGGTATCTGATTGGCTTAAAAGTACAAGAAAACACTTCAAAATTGACGTTTCTGAAGAATTTTAACAGTTTTCTTGTATCTACGAACGCCAGAATGCATAAAATTGACCTAAACGTCTCCTTTTCCTATTCTGAGTCGATTCTGCATGCTTTAAGTGTGTTTGGTGGCTCAGAACCATCAAAAAACGTTGAAATATAGTTCAAATTCAATAAAAATCGACAAAAATACAGTTTCTAGCTAAAATTTGATGGTTTCGTTGCACTTTCCGAGCCCGTAGGGTATCTGATTGGCTTAAAAGTACAAGAAAACACTTCAAAAGTGACGTTTCTGAAGAATTTTAACAGTTTTCTTGTATCTACGAACGCCAGAATGCAAAAAATTGACCTAAACGTCTCCTTTTCCTATTCTGAGTCGATTCTGCATGCTTTAAGTGTGTTTGGTAGCTCAGAACCATCAAAAAACGTTGAAATATAGTTCAAATTCAATAAAAATCGACAAAAATACAGTTTCTAGCTAAAATTTGATGGTTTCGTTGCACTTTCCGAGCCCGTAGGGTATCTGATTGGCTTAAAAGTACAAGAAAACACTTCAAAAGTGACGTTTCTGAAGAATTTTAACAGTTTTCTTGTATCTACGAACGCCAGAATGCATAAAATTGACCTAAACGTCTCCTTTTCCTATTCTGAGTCGATTCTGCATGCTTTAAGTGTGTTTGGTGGCTCAGAACCATCAAAAAACGTTGAAATATAGTTCAAATTCAATAAAAATCGACAAAAATACAGTTTCTAGCTAAAATTTGATGGTTTCGTTGCACTTTCCGAGCCCGTAGGGTATCTGATTGGCTTAAAAGTACAAGAAAACACTTCAAAAGTGACGTTTCTGAAGAATTTTAACAGTTTTCTTGTATCTACGAACGCCAGAATACATAAAATTGACCTACACGTCTCCTTTTCCTATTCTGAGTCGATTCTGCATGCTTTAAGTGTGTTTGGTGGCTCAGAACCATCAAAAAACGTTGAAATATAGTTCAAATTCAATAAAAATCGACAAAAATACAGTTTCTAGCTAAAATTTGATGGTTTCGTTGCACTTTCCGAGCCCGTAGGGTATCTGAGTGGCTTAAAAGTACAAGAAAACACTTCAAAAGTGACGTTTCTGAAGAATTTTAACAGTTTTCTTGTATCTACGAACGCCAGAATGCATAAAATTGACCTAAACGTCTCCTTTTCCTATTCTGAGTCGGTTCTGCATGCTTTAAGTGTGTTTGGTGGCTCAGAACCATCAAAAAACGTTGAAATATAGTTCAAATTCAATAAAAATCGACAAAAATACAGTTTCTAGCTAAAATTTGATGGTTTCGTTGCACTTTCCGAGCCCGTAGGGTATCTGAGTGGCTTAAAAGTACAAGAAAACACTTCAAAAGTGACGTTTCTGAAGAATTTTAACAGTTTTCTTGTATCTACGAACGCCAGAATGCATAAAATTGACCTAAACGTCTCCTTTTCCTATTCTGAGTCGATTCTGCATGCTTTAAGTGTGTTTGGTGGCTCAGAACCATCGAAAAACGTTGAAATATAGTTCAAATTCAATAAAAATCGACAAAAATACAGTTTCTAGCTAAAATTTGATGGTTTCGTTGCACTTTCCGAGCCCGTTGGGTATCTGAGTGGCTTAAAAGTACAAGAAAACACTTCAAAAGTGACGTTTCTGAAGAATTTTAACAGTTTTCTTGTATCTACGAACGCCAGAATGCATAAAATTGACCTAAACGTCTCCTTTTCCTATTCTGAGTCGATTCTGCATGCTTTAAGTGTGTTTGGTGGCTCAGAACCATCAAAAAACGTTGAAATATAGTTCAAATTCAATTAAAATCGACAAAAATACAGTTTCTAGCTAAAATTTGATGGTTTCGTTGCACTTTCCGAGCCCGTAGGGTATCTGAGTGGCTTAAAAGTACAAGAAAACACTTCAAAAGTGACGTTTCTGAAGAATTTTAACAGTTTTCTTGTATCTACGAACGCCAGAATGCATCAAATTGATCTAAACATCTCCTTTTCCTATTCTGAGTCGGTTCTGCATGCTTTAAGTGTGTTTGGTGGCTCAGAACCATCAAAAAACGTTGAAATATAGTTCAAATTCAATAAAAATCGACAAAAATACAGTTTCTAGCTAAAATTTGATGGTTTCGTTGCACTTTCCGAGCCGTAGGTTATCTGAGTGGCTTAAAAGTACAACAAAACACTTCAAAAGTGACGTTTCTGAAGAATTTTAACAGTTTTCTTGTATCTACGAACGCCAGAATGCATAAAATTGACCTAAACGTCTCCTTTTCCTATTCTGAGTCGATTCTGCATGCTTTAAGTGTGTTTGGTGGGGGTATCTGATTGGCTTAAAAGTACAAGAAAACACTTCAAAAGTGACGTTTCTGAAGAATTTTAACAGTTTTCTTGTATCTACGAACGCCAGAATGCATAAAATTGACCTAAACGTCTCCTTTTCCTATTCTGAGTCGATTCTGCATGCTTTAAGTGTGTTTGGTGGCTCAGAACCATCAAAAAACGTTGAAATATAGTTCAAATTCAATAAAAATCGACAAAATTCAGTTTCTAGCTAAAATTTGATGGTTTCGTTGCACTTTCCGAGCCCGTAGGGTATCTGATTGGCTTAAAAGTACAAGAAAACACTTCAAAAGTGAAGTTTCTGAAGAATTATAACAGTTTTCTTGTATCTACGAACGCCAGAATGCATAAAATTGACCTAAACGTCTCCTTTTCCTATTCTGAGTCGATTCTGCATGCTTTAAGTGTGTTTGGTGGCTCAGAACCATCAAAAAACGTTGAAATATAGTTCAAATTCAATAAAAATCGACAAAAATACAGTTTCTAGCTAAAATTTGATGGTTTCGTTGCACTTTCCGAGCCCGTAGGGTATCTGATTGGCTTAAAAGTACAAGAAAACACTTCAAAAGTGACGTTTCTGAAGAATTTTAACAGTTTTCTTGTATCTACGAACGCCAGAATGCATAAAATTGACCTAAACGTCTCCTTTTCCTATTCTGAGTCGATTCTGCATGCTTTAAGTGTGTTTGGTGGCTCAGAACCATCAAAAAACGTTGAAATATAGTTCAAATTCAATGAAAATCGACAAAAATACAGTTTCTAGCTAAAATTTGATGGTTTCGTTGCACTTTCCGAGCCTGTAGGGTATCTGATTGGCTTAAAAGTACAAGAAAACACTTCAAAAGTGACGTTTCTGAAGAATTTTAACAGTTTTCTTGTATCTACGAACGACAGAATGCATAAAATTGACCTAAACGTCTCCTTTTCCTATTCTGAGTCGATTCTGCATGCTTTAAGTGTGTTTGGTAGCTCAGAACCATCAAAAAACGTTGAAATATAGTTCAAATTCAATAAAAATCGACAAAAATACAGTTTCTAGCTAAAATTTGATGGTTTCGTTGCACTTTCCGAGCCCGTAGGGTATCTGATTGGCTTAAAAGTACAAGAAAACACTTCAAAAGTGACGTTTCTGAAGAATTTTAACAGTTTTCTAGTATCTACGAACGCCAGAATGCATAAAATTGACCTAAAGGTCTCCTTTTCCTATTCTGAGTCGATTCTGCATGCTTTAAGTGTGTTTGGTGGCTCAGAACCATCAAAAAACGTTGAAATATAGTTCAAATTCAATAAAAATCGACAAAAATACAGTTTCTAGCTAAAATTTGATGGTTTCGTTGCACTTTCCGAGCCCGTAGGGTATCTGATTGGCTTAAAAGTACAAGAAAACACTTCAAAAGTGACGTTTCTGAAGAATTTTAACAGTTTTCTTGTATCTACGAACGCCAGAATGCATAAAATTGACCTAAACGTCTCCTTTTCCTATTCTGAGTCGATTCTGCATGCTTTAAGTGTGTTTGGTGGCTCAGAACCATCAAAAAACGTTGAAATATAGTTCAAATTCAATAAAAATCGACAAAAATACAGTTTCTAGCTAAAATTTGATGGTTTCATTGCACTTTCCGAGCCCGTAGGGTATCTGATTGGCTTAAAAGTACAAGAAAACACTTCAAAAGTGACGTTTCTGAAGAATTTTAACAGTTTTCTTGTATCTACGAACGCCAGAATGCATAAAATTGACCTAAACGTCTCCTTTTCCTATTCTGAGTCGATTCTGCATGCTTTAAGTGTGTTTGGTGGCTCAGAACCATCAAAAAACGTTGAAATATAGTTCAAATTCAATAAAAATCGACAAAAATACAGTTTCTAGCTAAAATTTGATGGTTTCGTTGCACTTTCCGAGCCCGTAGGGTATCTGATTGGCTTAAAAGTACAAGAAAACACTTCAAAAGTGACGTTTCTGAAGAATTTTAACAGTTTTCTTGTATCTACGAACGCCAGAATGCATAAAATTGACCTAAACGTCTCCTTTTCCTATTCTGAGTCGATTCTGCATGCTTTAAGTGTGTTTGGTGGCTCAGAACCATCAAAAAACGTTGAAATATAGTTCAAATTCAATAAAAATCGACAAAAATACAGTTTCTAGCTAAAATTTGATGGTTTCGTTGCACTTTCCGAGCCCGTAGGGTATCTGATTGGCTTAAAAGTACAAGAAAACACTTCAAAAGTGACGTTTCTGAAGAATTTTAACAGTTTTCTTGTATCTACGAACGCCAGAATGCATAAAATTGACCTAAACGTCTCCTTTTCCTATTCTGAGTCGATTCTGCATGCTTTAAGTGTGTTTGGTGGCTCAGAACCATCAAAAAACGTTGAAATATAGTTCAAATTCAATAAAAATCGACAAAAATACAGTTTCTAGCTAAAATTTGATGGTTTCGTTGCACTTTCCGAGCCCGTGGGGTATCTGATTGGCTTAAAAGTACAAGAAAACACTTCAAAAGTGACGTTTCTGAAGAATTTTAACAGTTTTCTTGTATCAACGAACGCCAGAATGCATAAAATTGACCTAAACGTCTCCTTTTCCTATTCTGAGTCGATTCTGCATGCTTTAAGTGTGTTTGGTGGCTCAGAACCATCAAAAAACGTTGAAATATAGTTCAAATTCAATAAAAATCGACAAAAATACAGTTTCTAGCTAAAATTTGATGGTTTCGTTGCACTTTCCGAGCCCGTAGGGTATCTGATTGGCTTAAAAGTACAAGAAAACACTTCAAAAGTGACGTTTCTGAAGAATTTTAACAGTTTTCTTGTATCTACGAACGCCAGAATGCATAAAATTGACCTAAACGTCTCCTTTTCCTATTCTGAGTCGATTCTGCATGCTTTAAGTGTGTTTGGTGGCTCAGAACCATCAAAAAACGTTGAAATATAGTTCAAATTCAATAAAAATCGACAAAAATACAGTTTCTAGCTAAAATTTGATGGTTTCGTTGCACTTTCCGAGCCCGTAGGGTATCTGATTGGCTTAAAAGTACAAGAAAACACTTCAAAAGTGACGTTTCTGAAGAATTTTAACAGTTTTTTTGTATCTACGAACGCCAGAATGCATAAAATTGACCTAAACGTCTCCTTTTCCTATTCTGAGTCGATTCTGCATGCTTTAAGTGTGTTTGGTGGCTCAGAACCATCAAAAAACGTTGAAATATAGTTCAAATTCAATAAAAATCGACAAAAATACAGTTTCTAGCTAAAATTTGATGGTTTCGTTGCACTTTCCGAGCCCGTAGGGTATCTGATTGGCTTAAAAGTACAAGAAAACACTTCAAAAGTGACGTTTCTGAAGAATTTTAACAGTTTTCTTGTATCTACGAACGCCAGAATGCATAAAATTGACCTAAACGTCTCCTTTTCCTATTCTGAGTAGATTCTGCATGCTTTAAGTGTGTTTGGTGGCTCAGAACCATCAAAAAACGTTGAAATATAGTTCAAATTCAATAAAAATCGACAAAAATACAGTTTCTAGCTAAAATTTGATGGTTTCGTTGCACTTTCCGAGCCCGTAGGGTATCTGATTGGCTTAAAAGTACAAGAAAACACTTCAAAAGTGACGTTTCTGAAGAATTTTAACAGTTTTCTTGTATCTACGAACGCCAGAATGCATAAAATTGACCTAAACGTCTCCTTTTCCTATTCTGAGTAGATTCTGCATGCTTTAAGTGTGTTTGGTGGCTCAGAACCATCAAAAAACGTTGAAATATAGTTCAAATTCAATAAAAATCGACAAAAATACAGTTTCTAGCTAAAATTTGATGGTTTCGTTGCACTTTCCGAGCCCGTAGGGTATCTGATTGGCTTAAAAGTACAAGAAAACACTTCAAAAGTGACGTTTCTGAAGAATTTTAACAGTTTTCTTGTATCTACGAACGCCAGAATGCATAAAATTGACCTAAACGTCTCCTTTTCCTATTCTGAGTCGATTCTGCATGCTTTAAGTGTGTTTGGTGGCTCAGAACCATCAAAAAACGTTGAAATATTGTTCAAATTCAATAAAAATCGACAAAAATACAGTTTCTAGCTAAAATTTGATGGTTTCGTTGCACTTTCCGAGCCCGTAGGGTATCTGATTGGCTTAAAAGTACAAGAAAACACTTCAAAAGTGACGTTTCTGAAGAATTTTAACAGTTTTCTTGTTTCTACGAACGCCAGAATGCATAAACTTGACCTAAACGTCTCCTTTTCCTATTCTGAGTCGATTCTGCATGCTTTAAGTGTGTTTGGTGGCTCAGAACCATCAAAAAACGTTGAAATATAGTTCAAATTCAATAAAAATCGACAAAAATACAGTTTCTAGCTAAAATTTGATGGTTTCGTTGCACTTTCCGAGCCCGTAGGGTATCTGATTGGCTTAAAAGTACAAGAAAACACTTCAAAAGTGACGTTTCTGAAGAATTTTAACAGTTTTCTTGTATCTACGAACGCCAGAATGCATAAAATTGACCTAAACGTCTCCTTTTCCTATTCTGAGTCGATTCTGCATGCTTTAAGTGTGTTTGGTGGCTCAGAACCATCAAAAAACGTTGAAATATAGTTCAAATTCAATAAAAATCGACAAAAATACAGTTTCTAGCTAAAATTTGATGGTTTCGTTGCACTTTCCGAGCCCGTAGGGTATCTGATTGGCTTAAAAGTACAAGAAAACACTTCAAAAGTGACGTTTCTGAAGAATTTTAACAGTTTTCTTGTATCTACGAACGCCAGAATGCATAAAATTGACCTAAACGTCTCCTTTTCCTATTCTGAGTCGATTCTGCATGCTTTAAGTGTGTTTGGTGGCTCAGAACCATCAAAAAACGTTGAAATATAGTTCAAATTCAATAAAAATCGACAAAAATACAGTTTCTAGCTAAAATTTGATGGTTTCGTTGCACTTTCCGAGCCCGTAGGGTATCTGATTGGCTTAAAAGTACAAGAAAACACTTCAAAAGTGACGTTTCTGAAGAATTTTAACAGTTTTCTTGTATCTACGAACGCCAGAATGCATAAATTTGACCTAAACGTCTCCTTTTCCTATTCTGAGTCGATTCTGCATGCTTTAAGTGTGTTTGGTGGCTCAGAACCATCAAAAAACGTTGAAATATAGTTCAAATTCAATAAAAATCGACAAAAATACAGTTTCTAGCTAAAATTTGATGGTTTCGTTGCACTTTCCGAGACCGTAGGGTATCTGATTGGCTTAAAAGTACAAGAAAACACTTCAAAAGTGACGTTTCTGAAGAATTTTAACAGTTTTCTTGTATCTACGAACGCCAGAATGCATAAAATTGACCTAAACGTCTCCTTTTCCTATTCTGAGTCGATTCTGCATGCTTTAAGTGTGTTTGGTGGCTCAGAACCATCAAAAAACGTTGAAATATAGTTCAAATTCAATAAAAATCGACAAAAATACAGTTTCTAGCTAAAATTTGATGGTTTCGTTGCACTTTCCGAGCCCGTAGGGTATCTGATTGGCTTAAAAGTACAAGAAAACACTTCAAAAGTGACGTTTCTGAAGAATTTTAACAGTTTTCTTGTATCTACGAACGCCAGAATGCATAAAATTGACCTAAACGTCTCCTTTTCCTATTCTGAGTCGATTCTGCATGCTTTAAGTGTGTTTGGTGGCTCAGAACCATCAAAAAACGTTGAAATATAGTTCAAATTCAATAAAAATCGACAAAAATACAGTTTCTAGCTAAAATTTGATGGTTTCGTTGCACTTTCCGAGCCCGTAGGGTATCTGATTGGCTTAAAAGTACAAGAAAACACTTCAAAAGTGACGTTTCTGAAGAATTTTAACAGTTTTCTTGTATCTACGAACGCCAGAATGCATAAAATTGACCTAAACGTCTCCTTTTCCTATTCTGAGTAGATTCTGCATGCTTTAAGTGTGTTTGGTGGCTCAGAACCATCAAAAAACGTTGAAATATAGTTCAAATTCAATAAAAATCGACAAAAATACAGTTTCTAGCTAAAATTTGATGGTTTCGTTGCACTTTCCGAGCCCGTTGGGTATCTGATTGGCTTAAAAGTACAAGAAAACACTTCAAAAGTGACGTTTCTGAAGAATTTTAACAGTTTTCTTGTATCTACGAACGCCAGAATGCATAAAATTGACCTAAACGTCTCCTTTTCCTATTCTTGAG